>NW_024730212.1:0-15422 GCF_018991925.1 Homarus americanus | reverse complement strand
AAGTCCCCTGGTCGAGTATAACAAAGGCCCCTCATCGAGTTTAACAAAGGCCCTCATCGAGTATAACAAAGGCCTTGATCGAGTATAACAAAGGCCCCTCATCGAGTATAACAAAGTCCCCTGATCGACGGTAACAAAAATCTCTTTGCCGAATACAATCATCGAGTATAACAAAGTCCCCTGATCGAGTACAACAAAGTCGCCTGATCAAGTTTAACAAAGGCCCCTGATCGAGTATAACAAAGTCCTCTGGTCGAGTATAACAAACTCCCCTGGTCGAGTATAACAAAGTCCCCTGATCGAGTATAACAAAGTCCCCTGATCGAGTATAACAAAGTCCCGTGAACGATTATAACAAAGTCCCCAGGTCGAGTATACCAAAGGCCCCTCATCGAGTATAACAAAGTCCCCTGATCAAGTACAACAAAGTCCCCTAAACGAGTATAAAAAAGTCCCCTGATCGAGTATAACAAAGGTCCCTGATCAAGTATAACAAAGCCCCTTGATCGAGTACAACAAAGTCCCCATATCGAGTTTAACAAAGGCCCCTGATCGAGTATAACAAAGTCACCTGGTCGAGTATAACAAAGGCCCCTCATCGAGTTTAACAAAGGCCCCTCATCGGGAATAACAAAGTCCCCTAATCAAGTATAACAAAGTCCCCTGAACGAGTATAACAAAATCCCCAGATCGCGAATAACAAAGTCCGCTGATCGAGTATAACAAAGTCCCCTGATTGAGTATAACAAAGGCCCCTCATCGAGTATAACAAAGTCCCCTGATCAAGTATAACAAAGTGCGCTGATCGAGTATAACAAAGTCCCCTGATCGAGTATAACAAAGTCCCCTGATCGAGTAAAACAAAGGCCCCTGATCTAGTTTAACAAAGGCCCCTGATCGAATATAACAAAGTCCCCTGGTCGAGTATAACAAACTCCCCTGGCTCTTTGCATAACAAAGTCCCTGATCGAAAGTATAACAAAGTCCCTGATTGAAAGTATATAACACAAAGTCCCTGATCAAGTATAACAAAGTCCCCTGAACGAGTATAACAAAGTCCCCTGATCGAGTATAACAAAGTCCCCTCACCGAATATATAACAAAGGCCCCTGATCGAGTTTAACAGCGCCCTGATCATATAAGAAAGTCCCTGGTCGAGTATAACAGCCCTGATCGAGTATAAAAAATTCCCTTGAACGATTAAAACAAAGTCCCCTGATCATCAAGTATAACAAAGCCCCCTGATCGTGTATAACAAAGCCCCCTCATCGAGCATAACAAAGTCGCCTGATCAAGTATAACAAAGTCCCCTGAACGAGTATAACAAAGTCCCCTGAACGAGTATAACAAAGTCCCCTCACCGAATATAACAAAGTTCCCTGATCGAGTATAACAAAGCCCCCTCATAGAGTATAACAATGTCCCCTGATCGAGGATAGCAAAATCCCCTGATCGGGTATAACAAAGGCCCCTCATCGAGCATAACAAAGTCCGCTGATCGAGTATAACAAAGTCACCTGATCGAGCAAAACAAAGTTCCCTAATCGACTATAACAAAGCCCCATGATCGAGTATAACAAAGTCCCCTGATAGAGTATAACAAAGTCCCCTGATCGAGTATAACAGAGGCCCCTGATCGAGTTTAACAAAGGCCCCTCATCGAGTATAACAAAGTCCCCTGGTCGAGTATAACAAAGGCCCCTCATCGAGTTTAACAAAGGCCCCTCATCTAGTATAACAAAGTCCCCTGGTCGAGTATAACAAACTTAACTGGTCGAGTATAACAAAGACCCCTGGTCGAGTATACCAAAGTCCCCTGATGGAGTATAACAAAGGCCCCTGATCGAGTATAACAAAGGCCCCTCATCGAGTATAACAACGTTATCTGATCGAGTATAACAAAGTCCGCTGATCGAGTATAACAAAGGCCCCTGATCGAGTTTAACAAAGGCCACTGATCGAGTATAACAAAGCCCCCTGGTCGAGTATAACAAAGGCCCCTCTTCGAGTTTAACAGAGGCCCCTCATTGAGCATAACAAAGTCCCCTTGTCGAGTATAACAAACTCACCTGGTCGAGTATACCAAAGTCCCCTGGTCGAGTATAACAAAGTCCCCTGATCGAGTATAACAAAAGCCCCTTATCGAGTTTAACAAAGGCCCCTGATCGAGTATAACAAAGTCCCCTGATAGAGTATAACAAAGTCCCCTGATCGAGTATAACTATGCCCCCTGATCGAGATTAACAAAGGCCCCTCATCGAGTGTAACAAAGTCCCCTGGTCGAGAATAACAAAGGTCCCTCATCGAGTTTAACAAAGGCCCCTCATCGAGTATAACAAAGTCTCCTGATCTAGTATAACAAAGTCCCGTGGTCGAGTATAACAAACTCCCCTGGTCAAGTATAACAAAGAACCCTGGTTGAGTATAACAAAGTCCCCTGATCGAGTATAACAAAGGCCCCTCATCGAGAATAACAATGTCTCCTGATCGAGTATAACAAAGTCCGCTGATCGAGTATAACAAAGTCCCCTGATCGAGTATAACAAAGTCCCCTGAACGATTATAACAAAGGCCCCTGATCGAATATAACAAAGTCCCCTGATCGAGTTTAACAAAGGCCCCTGATCGAGTATAACAAAGTCCCCTGATCGAGTATAACAAAGGACCCTGACCGAGTTTAACAAAGGCCCTTGATCGAGTATAACAAAGTCCCCTGGTCGAGTATAACAAACTCCCTTGGTCGAGTATAACAAAGTCCCCTGATCGAGTATAACAAAGTCCCCTGATCGAGTATAACAAAGGACCCTGACCGAGTTTAACAAAGTCCCTTGAACGATTATAACAAAGGCCCCTGATCAAGTATATCAAAGCCCCCCTGATCGTGTATAACAAAGCCCCCGAATCGAGTATAACAAAGTCCCCAGATCAAGTATAACAAAGTCCCCTGAACAAGTATAACAAAGTCCCCTGATCGAGTATAACAAAGTCCCCTCACCGAGTATAACAAAGAACCCTGATCGAGTATAGCAAAGTCCCCTGATCGGGTACAACAAAGGCCCCTGATCGAGTATAACAAAGTCCGCTGAACGAGTATAACAAAGTCCCCTGATCGAGTATAACAAGTTCCCTAATCGAGTATAACAAAGGCACCTGATCGAGTATAACAAAGTCCCCTGGTCGAGTGTAACAAACTCCCCTGGTCGAGTATAACAAAGTCCCCTGATCGAGTATAACAAAGTCCCCTGATAGAGTATAACAAAGTCCCCTGATCGGAGTATAACAAAGGCCCCCCTGATCGAGTTTAACAAAGGCCCCTGATCGAGTATACCAAAGTCCCCTGGTCGAGTATAACAAAGGCCCCTCATCGAGTTTAACAAAGGCCCCTCATCGAGTATAACAAAGTCCCATGGTCGAGTATAAGAAACTCCCCTGGTAGAGTATAACAAAGTCCCCTGATCGAGTATAACAAAGTCCCCTGATCGAGTATAACAAAGTCCCTTGAGCGATTATAACAAAGGCCCCTGATCATATAACAGCCCCTGATCGTGTATAACAAAGCCCCTTATCGTGTATAACAAACTCCCCTGATCGAGTATAACAAAGTCCCCTGAACGATTATAACAAAGGCCCCTGATCGAGTATAACAAAGTTCCCTGATCGAGTATAACAAAGCCCCCTGATCGAGTACAACAAATTCCCCTGATCGAATTTAACAAAGGTCCCTGATCGAGTATAACAAAGTCCCCTGGTCGAGTATAACAAAGGCCCTCATCGAGTTTAACAAAGGCCCCTCATCGAGTATAACAAAGTCCTTTGATCAAGTATAACAAAGTCCCCTAAACGAGTATAACACAGTCCCCTGATCGAGAATAACAAAGTCTGCTGATCGAGTATAACAAAGTCCCCTGATCGAGTATAACAAAGGACCCTCAACGAGTATGACAAAGTCCCCTGATCGATATAACAAAGTCCGCTGATCGAGTATAAAAAAGTCCCCTGATCGAAAGTATATAACAAAGTCCCTGATCGAAGTATAACAAAGGCCCCTGATCGAGTTTAACAAAGGCCCCTGATCGAGTATAAAAAGTTCTAGTCGAGTATAACAAACTCCCCTGGTCGAGTATAACAAAGTCTCAATCGATTATAACAAAGTCCCCTGATCGAGTATAACAAAGTCCCCTGAACAATTTTAACAAAGTCCCCTGGTCGAGTATAACAAAGGCCCCTCATCGAGTATAACAAAGTCCCTGATCAAGTATAACAAAGTCCCCTGAACGAGTATAACAAAGTCCCCTGATCGAGAATAACAAAATCAGCTGATCGAGTATAACAAAGTTCCCTGATAGAGTATAACAAAGTCCCCTGATCGAGTATAACAAAGGCCCCTGATCGAGTTCAACAAAGGCCCCTGATCGAGTATAACAAAGTCCCATGTTCGAGTATAACAAAGGCCCTCATCGAGTTTAACAGCGCCCTCATCGAGTATATGAAAGCCCTGTCGAGTATAACAAACTCCTGGCTGAGTATAACAAAGGCCCCTGATCGAATATAACAAAGGCGCCTGGAACGAATATAACAAAGGCCCTGATCGAGGCGACAAGTTCACTGATCGAGTATAACAAAGTCCCCTGATCGGGTATAACAAAGTCCTGATCGAGAATAACAACAAAGTCCCCTGATCGAGTATAACAAAGCCCCCTTGATTCTCGATATATCAAAGGCCCCTGATCGAGTATAACAAAGTCCCCGGTCGAGTATATAACAAATTCCCTGATCGAGTATAACAAAGGCCCCTCATCGAGTGTAACAAAGTCCTATGATCGAGTATAACAAAGTCCCCTCATCGAATATAACAAAGTCCCTTGATCGAGTATAACAAAGTTCCCTGATCGAGTATAACAAAGGCCCCATATCGAGTAAAACAAAGGCCCCTGATCGAGTATAACAAAGTCCCATGATCGTGTATAACAAAATCCCCTGGTCGAGTATAACAAAGGCTCCTAATCGAATATAACAAAGGCGCCTGAACGAGTATAACAAAGGCCTTTGATCGAGTTTAACAAAGGCCCCTGTTCGAGTATAACAGCCCCTGATCGAAAGTATAACAAAGTCCCTGATCGAGTATAACACACCCTGGTCATAACAAAGTCCCTGATCGAGTATAACAAAGTCCCCTGATCGAAAGTATAACAAAGTCCCTTTGACCGATTATAACAGCGCCCCTGATCAAGTATAACAGTTTCATCGTGTATAACAAAGCCCCTCATCGAGTATAACAAACTCCTGATCAAGTATAACAAAGTTCTGAACGAAAGTATAACAAGTCCCCGGGAACGATTATAACAGCGCCCTGATCGAGTATAACAAAGTTCCCTGATCGAGTATATAACAAAGCCCCCTGATCGAGTGCGCTAACAAAGTCCCCTGATCGAGTATAACAAAGGCCCCTGAACGAGTATAACAAAGGCCCCTGGTCGAGTATAACAAAGGCCTTTCATCGAGTTAAACAAAGGCCCCTCATCGAGTATAACAAAGTCCCCTGATAAAGTATTACAAAGTCCCCTGAACGAGTATAACAAAGTCCCATGATAGAGAATAACAAAGTCCGCTGATCGAGTATAACAAAGTCCCCTGATCGAGTATAACAAAGGCCCCTCATCGATTATAACAAAGGCCCCTAATGGAGTTTAACAAAGGCCCCTAATCGAGTATAACAAAGTCCCCTGTTCGAGTATATCAAGCTCCCCTGGTCGAGTATAACAAAGTCCCCTGATCGAGTATAACAAAGTCCCCTGATCGAGTATAACAAAGTCCACTGAACGAATATAACAAAGTCCCATGGTCGAGTATAACAAAGGCCCCTCATCGAGTATAACAAAGTCCCCTGTTCAATTATAACAAAGTCCCCTGAACGATTATAACAAAATCCCCTGGTCGAGTATAACAAAGGCCCCTCATCGAGTATAACAAAGTCTCCTGATCGAGTACAACAAAGTCCCCTCATCGAGTATAACAAAGTCCCCTGGTCGAGAAAAACAAACTCCCCTGGTCGAGTATAACAAAGTCCCCTTATTGAGTATAACAAAGTCCCCTGATCGAGTATAACAAAGTCCCCTGAACGAATATAACAAAGTCTCCTGGTCGAGTATAACAAAGGCCCCTCATCGAGTATAACAAAGTCCTTGATCAAGTATAACAAAGTCCCCTCAACGAGTATAACAAAGTCCCCTGATCGAGTATAACAAAGGTCCCTGATCGAGTATAACAAAGCCCCCTGATCGAGTACAACAAAGTCCCCATATCGAGTTTAACAACGGCCCCTGATCGAGTATAACAAAGGCCCCTGATCGAGTATAACAACGTCCCCTGATCGAGTATAACAACGTCCCCTGATCGAGTATAACAAAGTCCGCTGATCGAGTATAACAAAGTCCCCTGTTCGAGTATAACAAAGTCCCCTGATCGAGTATAACAATGGCCCCTGATCGAGTTTAACAAAGGCCACTGATCGAGTATAACAAAGCCCCCTGGTCGAGCTAAACAAAGGCCCCTCATCGAGTATAACAAAATCCCCTGATCAAGTATAACAAAGTCCGCTGATCGTGTATAACAAAGTCCCCATATCGAGTTTAACAAAGGCCCCTGATCGAGTATAACAAAGTCCCCTGGTCGAGTATAACAAAGGCCCCTCATCGAGTTTAATAAAGGCCCCTCATCGAGTATAACAAAGTCCCCTGAACGAGTATAACAAAATCCCCTGATCGTGAATAACAAAGTCCACTGATCGAGTATAACAAAGTCCCCTGATAGAGTATAACAAAATCCTCTGATCGAGTATAACAAAGGCCTCTCATCGAGTTTAACAAAGCCCCCTCATCGAGTTTAACAAAGCCCCCTCATCGAGTATAACAAAGTCCTCTGGTCGAGTAGAACAAAGGCCCCTCATCGAGTTTAACAAAGGCCCCTCATCGAGTATAACAAAGTCTCCTGGTCGAGTATAACAAACTCTCCTGATCGAGTATAACAAACGCCCCTGATCGAATATAATAAAGGCACCTGAACGAGTATAACAAAGGCCCCTGATCGAGTATAACAAAAGGCCCCTGATCGAGTATAACAAAGTCCCCTGATCGAGTATAAAAAAGTCCCCTGGTCCAGTATAACAAAGTCCGCTGATCGAGTATAAAAAAGTCCCCTGGCCCAGTATAACAAAGTCCCCATATCAAGCATAACAAAGTGCCCTGATTGATTATAACAAAGTCCCTGGTCGAGTATAACGAAGTCCCTGATCGAGTATAACAAAGGCCCCTCATCGAGTATAACAAAGTCCCATGACCGAGAATAACAAAGTCCCCTCATCGAATATAACAAAGTCCCCTGATCGAGTATAACAAATTCCCCTAATCGAGTATAACAACGTCCCCTGATCGAGTATAACAAACTCCCCTGGTCGAGTATAACAAAGTCCCCTGATCGAGTATAACTAAGTCCCCTGATCGAGTATAACAAAGTCGCCTAAACGATTATAACAAAGTCCCCTATTCGAGTATAACAAAGTCCCCTGATTGAGTATAAAAATGGCCCCTAATCGAGTATAATAAAGTCCCCTCATCGACTATAACAAAGTACCCTGATCGAGTATAACAAAGTCTCCTAATCTAGTATAACAATGTCCCCTGATCGAGTATAACAAAGGCCTCTGATCGAGTATAACAAAGTCCCCTGATCGAGTATAACAAAGTCTCCTAATCTAGTATAACAAAGTCCCCTGATCGAGTATAACAAAGGCCCCTAATTGAGTTTAACAAAGGCCCCTGATCGAGTATAACAAAGTCCCCTGATCGAGTATAACAAACTCCCCTGGTCGAGTGTAACAAAGTCCCCTGATCGAGGATAACAAAGTCCTTGATCGAGTATAACAAAGTCCCTTGACCGATTATAACAAAGGCCCCTGATCAAGTATAACAAAGCCCTCTCATCGTGTATAACAAAGCCCCCTCATCGAGTACAACAAACTCCCCTGATCAAGTATAACAAAGGCCCCTGATCAGGTATAACAAAGTCCCCTGGTCGAGTATATCAAGCTCCCCTGGTCGAGTATAACAAAGTCCCCTGATCGAGTATAACAAAGTCCCCTGATCGAGTATAACGAGGCCCCTCATCAGGTTTAACAAAGGCCCCTCATCGAGTATAACAAAGTCCCCTGATAAAGTACTACAAAGTCCCCTGAACGAGTATAACAAAGTCCTATGATCGAGAATAACAAAGTCCGCTGATTGAGTATAACAAAGTCCCCTGATCGAGTATAACAAAGGCCCCTCATCGAGTATAACAAAGGCCCCTAATGGAGTTTAACAAAGGCCCCTGATCGAGTATAACAAAGTCCCCTGGTCGAGCATATCAAGCTCCCCTGGTCGAGTATAACAAAGTCCCCTGATCGAGTATAACAAAGTCCCCTGATCGAGTATAACAAAGTCTCCTGAACGAATATAACAAAGTCCCCTGGTCGAGTATAACAAAGGCCCCTCATCGAGTTTAACAAAGTTCCCTGTTCAATTATAACAAAGTCCCCTGAACGATTATAACAAAATCCCCTGGCCGAGTATAACAAAGGCCCCTCATCGAGTATAACAAAGTCCCCTGATTGAGTACAAAAATTTCCCCTGATCGAGTTTAACAAAGGCCCCTCATCGAGTATAACAAAGTCCCTTGGTCGAGTATAACAAACTCCCCTTGTCGAGTATAACAAAGTCCCCTTATCGGGTATAACAAAGTCCCCTGAACGATTATAACAAAGTCCCCTGGTCGAGTATAACAAAGGCCCCTCATCGAGTATAACAAAGTTCCCTGATCAAGTATAACAAAATCCCCTCAACGAGTATAACAAAGGTCCCTAATCGAGTATAACAAAGCCCGCTGATCGAGTACAACAAAGTCCCCATATCGAGTTTAACAAAGGCCCCTGATCGAGTATAACAAAGGCCTCTGATCGAGTATAACAACGTCCCGTGATCGAGTATAACAAAGTCCGCTGATCGAGTATAATAAAGTCCCCTGATCGAGTATAACAAAGTCCCCTGATCGAGTATAACAAAGGCCCCTGATCGAGTTTAACAAAGGCCACTGATCGAGTATAACAAAGCCCCCTGGTCGAGTTTAACAAAGGCCCCTCATCGAGTATAAAAAAGTCCCCTGATCAAGTATAACAAAGTCCGCTGATCGAGTATAACAAAGTCCCCATATTTAACAAAGGCACCTGATCTATATAACAAAGTCTCCTGGTCGAAGTATAACAAAGGCCCCTCATCAAGTTTAACAAAGGCCCCTCCTCGAGTATAACAAAGTCCCTAATCAAGTATAACAAAGTCCCCTGAACAGTATAACAAAACTCTAGATCGAATAACAAACCGCTGGATCGAAAGTATAACAAAGTCCCCTGATTGAGTATAACAAAGGCCCCTCATCGAAGTATGCTAACAAAGTCCCTTTGATCAAGTATAACAAAGTCCGGGCTGATCGAGTATAACAAAGTCCCCTGATCGAGTATAACAAAGGCCCTCTGATCGAGTTTAACAAAGGCCCCTGATCACTATAACAAAAGTCCTGGTCGAGTATAACAAACTCCCCTGGTCGAGTATAACAAAGTCCCCTGATCGAGTATAACAAAGTCCCCTGATCTAGTATAACAAAGTCCCCTGAACGTTTATAACAAAGTCCCCTGGGCGAGTATAACAAAGGCTCCTCATCGAGTATAACAAAGTCCTCTGATCAAGTATAACAAAGTCCCCTGAACGAGTATAACAAAGTCCCCTGATCGAGAATAACAAAATCCCCTGATCGAGTATAACAAAGTCCCTGGTCGAGTATAAAAAAGGCCCCTCATCGAGTTTAACAAAGCCCCCTAATCGAGTATAACAAAGTCCCCTGATCGAGTATAAAAAAGTCCCTTCAACGATTAAAACAAAGACCAATGATCAAGTATAACAAAGCCCCCTGATCGTGTATAACAAAGCCCCCTCATCGAGCATAACAAAGTCCCTGATCAAGTATAACAAAGTCCCCTGAACGAGTATAACAAAGTCCCCTGATCGAGTATAACAAAGTCCCCTCACCGAGTATAACAAAGTTCCCTGATCGAGTATAACAAAGCCCCCTCATAGAGTATAACAATGTGCCCTCATCGAGTATAACAAAGGCCTCTCATCGAGTTTAACAAAGCCCCCTCATCGAGTTTAACAAAGCCCCCTCATCGAGTATAACAAAGTCCCCTGATCGAGTATAAAAAAGTCCCTTGAACGATTAAAACAAAGGCCCCTGATCAAGTATAACAAAAACCCCTGATCGTGTATAACTGTAATAGGCCCCTGTCTCATCAACAGAACGTATTATATAAATGGGTCAATACATCTGATATTATATTCAGATTCACCACCCTGTAACTTTCCACTGTCTATGAGTAAGACATGAGATTGACACGTGAGCAGGCAACTTACCCAAGAGGGCGAGACCCATAGCTCAGCATTTCTGTAAGCACGCACTGCGATGCCCCTAAGCTTCAGTAGCTCACCACAACTCATATCGTAAGGACGTGACCTAACGTTTATCATACATAAACGCCGTCCCTTTCTCATTCACTCCTAGACAGTGAGACTTACGTTTGATATACACTCAGGAATTATATATACAACCTTTTATAATAAAACAAAGGAACTACCGTTTGGGTTTCGTTACTTAAAACCCAAATATAAATATGTGTGAACGGACTGGTTAATTGGACAAGCAGCCGATTCACATAGGTGGCAAGCGGTGTGTACGGATTCTTCAAACTGGTAGTCGTATCATCCGTCTGTGTCTTGTGAAAAACAAGAAACCACACAGCAGTGACGCGTTACATAATCCGAGTGTTTAAAACTATATCCCGTATTGAGACTATATGTAGTGAGCGCTCCTTATCTCTGTCACATACAAATACGTGCAGAATTCGTAATATACAAATATTACAGCCTGTTGGTACATATCCAGATTGAGCCGGTTGAGATAGACTCCACTCAGCATTCCCTAGACATTACAGTGTTGCAGTGTTGAACAACAGTTTCGTAACCTGGAATTCAATTGGTATTTCACTAGCAGCTGAGCAGTATTGTTGTGTCGTCAGCGCGAATTACGAATTCCCGTGTCATCATACAGATCTCCATATATACGTGGACTGTGAAGAATTGGCACACGGCAGTTTTCGCCAGCGAACCAGCACGACCAGTGTGATAACCAATCATCAGTTTTCTGATCGCCGGAGGAGGAACTCACCTACAGGTATTCAAGTGGACTCGTCTCTTACCAAAGCAGAAGCGTCTCTCGTTGCCAAGGAAACCAGCAGCAGCGCACGCATCCTAGGAAGAGGCCCCACCCTCACTCCACCCACCGCTCCACTCAGAACTCTTGAAGGATCACATTTTCTATACAGACGTACTACTCTGTATAAATAGGTATTTAAATTTCATAGTTCTACACACATGAACACGTTCGAGAGATATCTTCATACCGATAGGTTCGTCGGATAGGATTATTTCAATGATAAAGTGTCGAATGTAAGATTAATGTATTGAAATCCTATAATTTACAGTAGTTTGTAAGTGTCTGTCTACTTATTGATAGTTTAATAATTAACTACAATTCATATTCATTTGTCTTGTAAATGAGAGGCAAGTGATCTACTTACTGTTAAGTATTCATTGACCCAAGGGGCTAATAGATAATTTCTAAGTTTCCCATGTCTAATGTAGATGAAATCGAACGCCTAGCGCAACTGTTTGCTGATAACCAACTCATCAATGATCAAGCCCAGACTGACATAGATTTTGAGTATGGAACACAGTTAAATGAGTCGGTAGGAAGTAGTGAGAAAGTTATAGACGAATCATTTGACGACTTAAACCGTCGTACTCTACGGTCTGGTAATCACTATAGTACCTCACCTAAGTATACTAAAGCAGTTACCCCTGTTACAGGTGATAGTGTGTCTGTTGCTAAATCGGTAACAACCTTATTAACCCAGCCTTCTGTTAAGAGTAAGAATACTAATTTGCTTAATACTAACACTAAAATGGCATCTTCTAAACCTCACACCAGTACTACTACCACACCTAAAGCTGATAATGTTATTAATATCATGCAGCGCGGTGATTATGTTCGAAATTTCACGGGACAAGACGATTATAGGGTCGCACATTGTATTCGTGCATGTGAAGATAGCATGCGCAATAGTCACATAACGACTGACGAAGAAAAGAAAGCATATGTACGTTCCCATATAACGCAGGGTTCCTATGCAGGCAGTCGTTTAAATGCGTTTGGTTTACAAAGCCCTGACTATGAAAAGTTCAAGCTAACGCTAATTGGGATTTTTGGGGGTAGGTCACAGCTGGGCCAACTGCAATGGATCTTCAGATGGTTGGATCGCTGTATTCCAGGTATACGAAACGAAACACCCGTTGACGCTGTTGACATCGCGGGCCAGGTTCGCCAGGACATGCAAGCGACCTTCCGGTTATCAGGCTGGTACAACTCACGGGGTGATATGTCACCGGAAAATGTGGAAACATTGATAGAACTAATAAGTTTTCTTCTTTCCGTCCGTGTTCCCTTATATAGCCGGGCACAGGAAGTACAGTATGAACCACCCTTGGATATGGTGGAATACGCAAACAAGCTCTGTCCCCAGGCTACGGGCCTCTTACTGGCGCAACCCTCAGTGACGTCACCACAACCCCAGCCGCCTCAGATGCCACAGATGCCTCACTCTCAGACTCCTCATGCGACACACTTAGCTTCGATCGCTCGTCCCCGCCTAACATATAAACAGAAAACATCGTTACGATGCGCACATTGTAATAAACGTGGCCACGTAATGGAAGATTGTTTTCAGCTCCGAGGTAATAGTGCTAATTTTAAGGCCACACCCGGTGCAAAGCCATTCTCAAGGTCAAACAGAGAGGTAGCCAAAGCAGCACCTCCTCCTCCTACCCAGAAAGTGCGCAAATGGTGCGCTCTTCACAAATCGACATCTCATAGTTCACATGAGTGCGATATACTAATAAAGGCTAGGGAGTGGACCTAAGTGAAACGGAGGTGTCGTATAGGCGCAAGCAGAAACGTCCCCAGGACAAGTCATCGGGGGAAGACCAGCGCACACTACAGCAAGGAGAGGGATAGATAGGGTAATTCCCACCTCTCCTCACAGCACTTCTATAGCGGCCTCATTAATAGCGGCGCTTAGAAAAGTGGAAGTGTTGTCAGTGCCGGTGAGAGTGGATAATACCAGATTGGCTCTTGATATAGACACAGGTGCTTGCGCTAATGTATTGGCCTTGACATCATATCACGAGTTACAACGCAAATTCCCTCACCGCAAATTCAAATGGAGGCCTAGTAACGCTGAGCTCGAAGGAGTTTCAGGTACTCAGCTGAGCATCAAAGGAATGGTGACGTTACCACTCAGATTCTCAAGACGTGGTTCTCCCTTCTACGCTGACTTTTATATAGTTCAGCAGTTCAATTTGCCAGCTGACGGGTTACTTGGTCTACCAACTCTTCGAAAGAACATGATAGATGTTCATCCACGTAATAATAGTGTTACGTTTAAAGGTGTTTCCTACACAGCAATGAGTCATTCTGAACCTTTGCTCACCGCTAGGACGAAAGTGTTGTCTACCAATCCTATTAAGAGGAAGGCGGATCATGTCAGAGAGATCTCTCGACCTCAACCACACACCTTCCCAGCGTGATTAAAGCAGCAAGAGTTGGAAGATAGTACCTGCAATGTTGAAGAGTACTCTCCATTACCAGAATGAGGAATTCACCAACGCAAAAATCCTGTGAGCTGAAGTGAACATTAGTTTCTGCAAATGATTCGTTCACTGCCCAGGGTGTGACAGGACGTGACTGCAGTGTTGAGACTACACATCAATCAACATCCTGTCAACAAAATTCTTTCGTATGGCGTGAACAACCCCCAGTTACCAGCACCCAGCACCCACCCTAGTGATGATGACACATCCGGTCTGAGAGATGGTCTCAGCATTCTGAGGTATGGTGTTGTGGATGACGTTGTGTGACAATTAGCGGCGGTTTGCTGTACTCAGGATTTTTGTGAGCATTGACCCAATCACCGGACCTTGGAATCAGCTGTGTCTACTGTGAGACACACACACACACAAGTCTACGGGATTGCTGGAGCAATTTCACATTATCAAGAAATTAAAGAAAGGATGTTATGTGTGTGATTTTCTAGATATCACAGCAATGTCGAAGTGCAACCAAATAAATTCCTAATTCGAGGTATTGTTGTGAATTGCCAATAGACTCGACTGGCCAGGATAGATCAAATAGCACCACATGTCAAGGTGATCGATCATCCTCAGGGCAAGACACGCCTGTTAGAGCTGCTTGCCGACTACAGAAATAGTAGCCTTGCCAGGGGAAACGCTAGGTCAGACAGATTTAACATCCCATCATATAGCGTTAAAGGAAGGAACCAACCCTATTTACATACCAGCTTATAGACTACCTCATAGCCAGCGCGCTGTAGTGCAAGATATGGTACAGGGTATGTTAGATGAGAATGTCATTAGACACTCAAAATCCCCCTTTAACAGCCCATTATTCCTCGTCCCGAAAAAGGATGGTGGATGGCGCCCTGTCATAAATTTCAGGCGCGTAAATGATCAAACAATCCCTGATAGGTACCCAATGCCTATCTTGAGTGACATATTGCAATCCTTAGGCAATGATAATGCGGTATTTAGCAACTTAGATTTGCTTAGTGGGTATTGGCAAAAACCACTCGATGAAAAATCACGAGAAATCACGGCATTTAGCACGCCTCTAGGCCACTTTGAGTTTCTACGAATGCCATTTGGTCTCAGAAATGCCCCACTAACATTTCAAAGAATGATCAACACCCTGTTTGCCGGACTAATTGGTAACACAGTCTGCGCTTATTTGGATGATCTAATAGTAGTCAGTAAGGACGTCGATTCCCATCTGATAAAACTGAGTGAAGTTTTGGCCAAACTTTCCACAGCAGGACTCAAAATAAAACTCTCAAAGTGCGAGTTTTTAAAATCCAGAATCCATTTCCTTGGTCATGTAGTTGACGGTGAGGGCATACACACAGTTAATGATAAAGTCAAAGCTGTATCTCAGTTCCCGCGTCCTACCTCAAATGATCATGTGCGTAGCCTTCTCGGATTATCTGGTTATAATCGTTCTTTTATCAAGGACTATGCAACATTAGCATCGCCCCGAACGAGGTTGCTCAAAAAAAGATGCAGTGTTTATATAGGATACTGAACACGAGGAAAGTTTTACGGCATTGAAGACAGCGCTAACCAATGCCCCGGTTCTAGCATTCCCAGACTACACTC
>NW_024730211.1:0-9847 GCF_018991925.1 Homarus americanus | reverse complement strand
GATCCACACAAAATATCCCCACCAATATGGTTAACAATAATAGTAACAATAGTAAATTCTTACCTAATGACAATATTAACAATAAAGGTAACAAAATTAATAACGTGTAATCCAGGTGGCAACAGGTCACTCCATGTTATCTATTTATCAATTTATATTACTAAATAATTTCAACAAAAAGCAGTGGAAACAATTTAATAGTGATGTATATTTCCAGTGACCTTTTGATAATGACCTATAACTCTCAAAAGGTATTTCATGTTATACCTGTTCTGTAAGTCTGGTCTTCCTCCCCTTGAGATATTCTAAAACACAAACAGGTATTGTACCAGTGATGGTTTGACTTTGATCTCTAACTCAGCTTAAGTGTGTGTGTGTGTGTGTGTGTGTGTGTGTGTGTGTGTGTGTGCGTCATCGTGTGCTGACTTAAAGCATCCAGTAATAATACTAGGTTAAGAAAATTTCTGTCTTACCTGTATGATAAATTTGTTCAGTATTCACCTGTATTCTTTTACCTTGTCTTGTGGTATCTTGGCCAATTTAGCTCTCTAGTAACGGTGACTTTCTCATCTTTCTATCTGACTCATATTTTCCGTAGTTAATCAGTCTCAGAAATTTATAAACAATGACTTGTACAGTATAGTGGTTAATGATGTATATTAATACAATAACTACAATTCATTTTTTTTAGTTTATCGGAAGTTTGACCTTGAGTTTTGACCTATGACCTTAAAAAGTCCGACCTTGAGTTTTTACCTATGACCTTAAAAAGTCCGACCTTGAGTTTTTACCTATGACCTTAAAAAGTCCGACCTTGAGTTTTGACCTATGGCCTTAAAAAGTTTGACCTTGAGTTTTGACCTATGACCTTAAAAAGTCCGACCTTGAGTTTTGGCCTATGACCTTAAAAAGTTTGACCTTGAGTTTTGACCTATGACCTTAAAAAAAATTAGTATGGTATAATTTTTTGCTTGCGGCAGCTGTTCTATATGTACATTCATTTATCACATCTTTGGTTTAGAGTCAGCGAACATTTCTCTTTATTATAAATATCGCCAAAATAACATCAAGTTTCACTCCATAATACAAGGAAGTGTTTGTAAATATTGGTATTGGATATTAAGGAACTTTATGTAACTCCGTAAATAGATATAAAATAATTTAATCCTCCCACACCTTTAATACCAATGGGATTATGGAATGCACCTGTACAGCATACCTGACCACGGTATTCTAATTTGCTTTGAGCCATTGTGAACCTAACTTAACCTAACCTGACCTGACCTGACCTGACCTGACCTGACCTAACCTGAAGGCCCCTCAACAGTTTATGATCTGTTGAGTGTAGCGATGAAAATTGGTTATAATGGGGTGGCTTATGAGGGATTATCATTATGGTGTTATGGTGGGGGGGGGAGGAGAAGAGGGATGTAGAGGAGGAAGAAGAGGACAATAGGTATGTGGAGGAGGAGGAGGAAGAAAAAGAAGAGGGATGGGGGTATTAAGGTCTGTCTTGGGAGGAAGATCGAGAACTATTCCACAGACAGACAAACAGACAGACAGACACAGACAGACATAAAAGTATGATAGTTATTTACTTTTATAAGAATTAGTTGTTCTCTTCTTCAGGGTTTTTGTGTCATGATTAAAGTAATATTTTTCAGGTTAAAACTTTGTCCAATTTTAGGGATTAAAAATAGAAAATTACCGGTAATGATGAGCTTTATGAACCTCTGATAATATCACTCTTAAATAACTTGATGTACACACACGCATACACACACACACACACACACACACACACTCACTCAACTATGTGTGAATTAATAATGTTCTTTGTAAATGTTTGTGTATGTCTAAAATTGTGTTTAATATTACAAAAACTTAAGTGGTGTATATAGTCAACATGCTCGCCTTGTAAGTGAATGGACCTGGGCTCGATTCCCGGGCAGGGTGAAATTAGGTAATGGCTAGCCAGTGCAGTTGGCGAGTTGTCCGATCTTTCTCGGATTATTATTTGGTTTGGGTCATACAGCTCTTTAACTCAGAGTGTGGTCGTTGTGTTGTCGACAGCATTTACACCTTAAACAAATTCACGTCTAAATGGCTCTCAGCCGGGCAGCCTTGAACATGAGAAGCAGCCATTGTTATTATTATTATTATTATTAGTGTGTGTGTGTGTGCGTGTGCGTGTGCGCGTGTGTGTGTATGTATGCCTGAGTGCTTTTCGCTTACGTGTGTTTATACAGGATAGGACAGGATCACCGTCTGAATACTATGAATGTGTGTGAGAGAGAGAGAGAGAGAGAGAGAGAGAGAGAGAGAGAGAGAGAGAGAGCATCCATCACCCTTGATCTATTCTCTCGTTCAATTACGTTTCAAATTTCTCTTAATCTCATATCAGAAATAAATGAGGAGAATAAATGGCCAGAATCGTCTTCAATAACACGATGATAAATCTACATAATATCCTTCTTAAACTGACTGAGCAGAGTGTAACAAGGGGAGTGTGTCTGTCTGTCTGTCTGTGTCTGTCTGTCTGTCTGTCTGTGTCTGTTTGTCTATCTGTCTATCGGTTTCTGTGTTTCTGTCTATCTATCTGCTTGTGTGTGTGTGTTACGTAGGGTTTTTTTTACGAAATTGGCTAAAGATTTTTTTTTTTTTTGCATTTATACTAACTATACAAACACCCTTATCTGGTGTATATTATACGTCATACACTTAATACGGACGGAGAGAGAGAGAGAGAGAGAGAGAGAGAGAGAGAGAGAGAGAGAGAGAAAGTCTTTACCTCCGCCTTACCACAATTTTAGTCTTGTTGTTCGTGGTCCACCTCTTTTGTTTTTCTCTCTTGAAATATTGCTTATTATTTGTTTTAGATCTAATTAGTAATAAGAAATATGTGTTTTAAATCTCTGTAATGATCTTCTTTTGTTATAATTTCAAGTATTTGTAGTTATTATTGATAATTTAATAAATATATACTGTATTTAGCTTCAGTAAGACCACTTAATGTTATTCGCTGCAAAATGAACACTGTGACTCCTGTTGTCTCGGTAAGGTCGTCAGAATCCTTCGTCCGTTGTGTCGTATTTTCTACCACAAAATTATATTGATACCCTTTGGAGGGAGTAATGTGTATATTACTTAATTTTCAGGCATAGATTGGAAAAATCAACTTAGCGATAATGAATCTGAAGATTTTCTAGAAGTAGTACAAGATAGTTTTTTATATCAATTCATAAACTCGCCCACGAGAGGAAATAATATCCTCGATTTAGTTCTCAGTAATAATGAAAATCTAGTAAAAGATGTTGGGATTGGAGACGAACTAGGAAACAGTGATCATAAAGCCATATATTATAACATAATATGGGATGGCAGGAAGAAGGAAAATTCGGCCTTGATCCCGGATTTTAGGAAGGCTAATTACGGTAGCTTAAGGAGAGACCTAAGGGATGACCCTATGGTCAAAAGATTAATCCCCCCCACACCCCCGGAAACTGTCAACTTAGGACGGGATAACCCCGAATTTAATTTAGCAGCTACTTATGAACAATTTATTGCGACAATCCATAATGCTCAAAATAAACACATCCCTAAAAGAAAATTCAGATCGATACGGAACCAACCAAAATGGATGAATAATAGACTCTTAGATCTTCTAGGGAAAAAGAAAGGAGTATATAGAAAAGTTAAGAAAGGCGAAAATCACTTACTTGGTTACTATCAGAACCGAACAAGACAGGTAAAACAGAAATTAGGAAAGCAAAGAGAAATTATGAAATCAAGGTAGCAAACTAATCGAAAAAATAACCCCAAAGCTTTTTTATCAACTGTATAAATCAAAGGTTAGAGATACAATAGGTCCCTTAAAACTACGACAGAGAAATGACTGATGATGAGTTAGAAATGTGTAGTACGTTAAATAGTCATTTTCTGCCCAGTATCTGCCAAATGTCCTCCAGCTACCAGTTTCCAGAAGTTCATAAGGTATATAACGACAGTATAGAAAATATGTTGATGAATATCATTATTACTAGTAACGATGTGCTTAAAGTAATTAACAAACTGAAGCCTCATAAATCGCCTGGTCCAGACGAGGTATATGCTAGAATATTAAAAGAATGTAGAGATGAGTTGAGTAATCCATTAGCAGTTTTATTTAATAAGTCATTAGAATCGGGCCTAGTGCCAGAAGCTTGGAAACTTGCAAATGTAGTTCCGATTTTCAAAAAAGGTGATAAATCAATTGCATCAAATTACCGTCCCATTAGTCTCACGTCAATCATAGGCAAGTTGCTAGAGTCAATTATTGCTACAAAAATCAGAAGCCACCTTGAAACATTCAACTTAATTCATTCTTCTCAGCACGGGTTCACCCAGGGACGTTCTTGTCTCACAAATTTGCTTAGCTTTTTCTCAGAAGTATATGAAGCGGTAGATAATGAGAAGTCATATGATATAATTTATTTAGATTTCAGTAAAGCATTCGATAGAGTCCCTCATGAGAGATTGATAAGGAAGGTAGAAGCACATGGAATAGGTGGATCAGTATTAAAATGGATTAGGTCATGGTTAACTGGTAGGAAACAAAGAGTCAGCATAAATGGATTTAAGTCAGACTGGGGTGCGGTCAAAAGCGGAGTTCCCCAGGGATCTGTATTAGGCCCTCTGCTGTTTGTTATATTCATTAATGATCTTGATTTAGGTATAACTAGTAGGATTAGTAAATTTGCAGATGATACCAAAATGGGGAGAGTGATAAATTCAGACAGTGACTTTGAACACCTTCAAAGAGATCTAGATACCTTACATGAGTGGTCAGTAGACTGGCAAATGAATTTTAATACTGATAAATGCAAGGTACTACAGATAGGGAAGACAAATACAAACGTTAAGTATAAACTAGGTAACACGGAAATAGAAAACTCAGATTGTGAAAAAGATCTAGGTGTATTTGTTAGCAACGACTTGAAACCTAGAAAACAATGTATTAGCGTTCGCAACAAGGCAAACAGGATTCTTGGGTTCATATCTAGGAGTGTGAGTAACAGAACTGCTGACGTTATCTTGAAACTTTACCTAGCATTAGTGAGGCCACACATGGATTATGCGGTTCAATTCTGGTGTCCTTATTATAGAATGGACATAGATTCTTTGGAGAGAGTACAAAGAAGAATGACAAAAATGATCCATAATATTAGAAACCTTCCATATGAAGAAAGACTAAAAAGCTTAGGCTTACATTCATTAGAGAGGCGTAGAGTTAGGGGAGATATGATAGAGGTGTTCAAGTGGGTAAGTGGGATTAACAAGGGTAAAATGGAAGATGTTCTGAAGCTCAGTAATAACGAAATAACTAGAACAAATGGCTTTAAATTAGATAAATTCCGATTCAGAAAGGATATAGGCAAGCACTGGTTTGGTAATAGAGTTGTGGATATGTGGAATAGTCTACCGAGTGCTATAGTAGGATCGGGGACGCTAGGGAGCTTCAAGACGAAGTTGGATAGGCACATGGAAGTGCTGGGATGGGTGTGAAAGGGATCTGCCCTGTATGGGCCAGTCGGCCTCCTGCAGTATCCCACTTTCTTATGTTCTTATGTTCTTATATATATTCAGTGACAGACCAGGAAATGTGTTTTTAATCTGTTAACTAGATTTTTAATTTTGTTTTATTTATACGTTTTCTATACCAAGGAATCATTTGTCATTCTTCGTTTTGACAACAAGATCGTATTTATTGTAAAATGAATTAATCTATTATAAATCCTTGTAATATTTATTGAATCATTTTTATCTTTTATTCAGAATATAAAATTCCCCCAAAAATAGACACGAGTAAACAAATGAAAGTCTGACTAAATAAATAAATCGACCGAAATATATTTTATGACAAGAATCAGGAAATATAGTTGTACCAGAACAGTCACACAATTTGTACCAAGTTTTAATAAGTGTAATAATGAAGATGGTACAGTTTTGACTACAATTAATTCCAGTAGATGAGAGAGAATTATGTATTATTAGGTTGCCTTGATAATTAAGTATATACAGTCAATTAGATATATCCTAGATAACACGTGATTAAGTTGTTAGAATATCCAGGTTAATTAAATATACACAGGTAAACAGATATACAAAGGTAGGTGATTAGATCGTTAGAATATCCAGGTAATTAAATATACCCAGGTAATTAAATGAACGAAGGTCATCAAATATACACTGGAAAGGGGAGGGGGAGGTCATTAAGTAGGTGTAGGCAATTAAACATACACTAAAACACCTGTAATGGAAAATACACTAATGCACAACTATACACCTGACTCAGTGATTACATTATTACTTACCTGAATAATAGACTCTAGGATGAAGACAAGGCTAATTTAATGTACACTAAAAAGAGTAGGAAATAAATATACCCTGGAGGAAACGCTGCAATGGACTACATGTAAACCCACAAGCAAATAATTAAACACACGCAAGAACTGAGACCACTTAGACCAGGAGGGAAGAGAAAAAATCATGCAATTAACTGCAGACTGCGTGTAAAGACGTTCTCCCAGCGGAATAGCCAGCACCCATTAAGTACACGACACCAAGCAACGTCTCTTTATTCTTGGCTAGATTTGATATTGAATCTTTTTGTGATGTGGTGAAGATATATGTTAGAGACTCCCTTTCAAGTATCCCGACAGATCTTCCCCGCCCCCCCTTCAAGTATCCCGACAGGCCTTAGAGACCCCCTTCAAGTATCCCGACATACCTTAAGAGCTTGTGTGATGCATCCTTGGTGCCTCTGAAGAAGGTGCTTGGTTTAACTGGTCATAAAGATGAAGCATGATGGTGGTCTGTGTGTGTGTGTGTGTGTGTGTGCGTGTGTGTGTGTGTGTGTGTGTTTTATCCTGAAGGTAGACTTAGAGTTTTCAACCAGACAATACAAAACCAAAAGAAAATGAAGGTCAAAGCAGTCTACGTTTGAGGTGTTGTTGAATAGTTCTTTGTTCCTGTTGTGGCCAAAGATTACAGTGGTCCTCCCGTGGGTTGTGGTGTGGCCCTTTGGGAGACTCTTCCCTCCCCTTTAGGTATCACTCTTTCAACTCCCAGGTGTTTGTGTAATGTTATCCTCATTTCGGTGCTTCTATGCGCGATTTGTTGTTTAAACAGTGGCCAAGATGGATCTCAGACGCCACACTAGAATATCTTGATGATGTTCTAAAATACTCCATCCTACCATGACACTCAACTTGGTGCCTCAGAAGAGAAGATATAGTTCGTGACTCAATCTGTAGGATGCTCACTTCCCTCACATGACCAAGCATGAGACACGGTGGTCCACTCGCGGTTATTTTGACCATCTGTAAGAGTCCTTCCCTCCAGGCTCTCAGCTTTCGAGAACACCACCATGCCCCTCTGAGGAAGTTTCAAGTATTCTGTTACTTGGCTGAATCGGTCCACACTCCCTTTGCCTTCTTCTCTCGTCTTTGTGGAAGGCTGTGGAGGAAGAAAGAGCTATCCAACTTTTTTGTATCCAAGGAGTTAATTTTTTTGTGGTTGGATCTCCGTTTGTGTGTCTGTCTTTTATCTCTTCTTATCTCAGGGAGTGTAGGTGGATGACAAGAGGGTTTTGATATTACTAGGTGCATTCAGTCTTTGTGTGTGTGTGTGTCTGTATGTTTATGTGAGTGTGTGTGTCTGTTTATGTGAGTGTGTGTGTGTGTCTATTTATGTGAGTGTGTGTGTCTGTTTATGTGAGTGTGTGTATCGGTGTTTCCACAAGTGTACCTAAAACTTTTGTGACGATCAGTGCCATGGGGAGGAGGGTACACTACCAAGTTATAAATAAACTACAAATTTACTCCCTTGTTTATCGACGTTGTTGAGGGACAAGTTATTAAGTGAACACGTCAGAGTACTGACACACACAGTCACACACACACACACACACACACACACACACACACACACACACACACACACACACACACACACACACACACACACACACACACACACACACACACACACACACACACACACACACACACACTACAACCTTGACCACCGAAGGGTCAAGACGTACCTGGCGCTCCTCTCGGAGCAGCCAGGTCAACTGTTAAGTTGGCCCATACCAACCCCCTCCCCTGAACCACTTCTCCCCACCGGAATATCAACAAGTTCTCGCCAGAAGTTACAATTTCATTTAGGAAAGGAATGGAACCAGTGTTAAACAGAGGTGAACATTGGTGAACAGTGCTTAAGTCAGTGAGAACAACTCAACAGTAACAGTCGTACTCAAGTTAACCTTCACACAGTGAGGTCCCAGGTACCCAGTGATATCGGCCCGTGAAACCCAACAACCAGCGATGTGTTAATCCGTCTACGATAGGAAGGCCTGGGGCCACACCTCACTCATATAACACCATCTGTGAGGGAATTACTACACCACGTCAAGTCCCTCATAACACCATCTGTGAGGGATTACTACACCACGTGATGCCCTCATAGCGACCATCTGTGAGGGAGCATTACACCACGTCAGTCCTCATAACACCATCTGTGAGGGAATTACTACACCACGTGATGCCCCTCATAACACCATCTAGAAGAATTAGCCATACCACGTCAGGCCCCCTCATAACACCATCTGTGAGGAATTACTACACCACGTCAGGTCCCTCATAACACCATCTGTGGAGAATATCAGTTACCACGTGAGGCCCCTCATAACACCATCTGTGAGGGAATTATTACACCACCTCAGGTCCTCATAACACCATCTGTGAGGGAATTGCACACCACGATGCCCTCATAACACCATCTGTGAGGGAGTTACTACACCACGTGAGGCCCCTCGTAACACCATCTATGAGGGAATTACTGCACCACGTGAGGCCCCTCATAACTCCACCTGTGAGGGAATTACTACACGTGAGGCCCCTCATAACTCCATGTGTGAGGGAATTACTACACCACATCAGGTCCCTCATAACACCATCTGAGGGAACTACTACACCACATAGGTCCCTCCTAACACCATCTGGGAGAGAGTTACTACACTACGTGTTTGCTGTTCAACACCTACATTAATCTGAATGTTCACTGTATGTTCCTTTTCCTTTCTCTAATGAAGGCTTTTGTTAAACCACCAATGTATGTAATAAGTCATTTATGTCCAATGTATATTTTCAGCCTTCGGGCTGCAGAACTTTTTCAAGAAACCGTTAATTATTATTATTATTATTATTATTATTACACACACACTCACACACACATACACACAGGAAACGGTCTTTATTTACCTGGCCCTTTCATAATAGATTGATGTTTCTTTATATACGTATAATTTAGATCACTTAGAGGTAAGTCAAGAGAGCAGACTAGTTCACTTCACATCTCACTGACCACTAACCCATAAAAAATGCGTCTAATCTAAAATAACAAAAAACGAAAAAATGCTCAAGTGAGGATGAAAAAAAAAATCCTTCTAATGCACACATATACATAGTTTCCTGTTAGGCCATCCTTAATGGTTTTCCTAATTTGGTGTTGTTTGTTATGATATTGAGTGAGGTGGTGACGGTGAGGGACAGCTGGTGTGCCGCGGGGGACAGGTGGAGTCTCTCAACCAGCTGCCACTACCTACCACCTCACCCTGCCACTACCTCCTGATTCTCACCCCAACACACCCCCCCCTCTCTCTCTCTCTCGCCACCTACCTCCAACTCTACGTCCTGTCTGTCATTATCTCCATCTGACTCTCGCCATCCTTCACCCTTCCTCCCTCCCTCCCTCACAACCCAGTAAACACATTCTCCCTTCAATATGCTCCCTTCAATATACT
>NW_024730210.1:0-9585 GCF_018991925.1 Homarus americanus | reverse complement strand
CCTCTTTGAGTTGAGTTGTAGCAGATTTAATTCAGACAAGGGGGGTACATCATTGAACTCGTATTCCCCTCCACATCAAGATGATCTATTTCTCCTTAAGTTTAGGTGGTTGTAGTTTAATTTCATCTTCCTCCTTCTTAATTTCATTTTCCTCCTTCTCCTCTTCCTGTTGTAGTTTACCCTTATTTCTCGGTGGCATTCTCCTTGCGTCCTCGTCCTCTGGTAATAGTGGTTGGGATATGTATGTTCTAGTGCAACCCAGGCTGTGTCGATCCAGGTTATTCTGCCAATAATAATTAGCGTTTACATCTAAATAACCCATTGTGAAGCAACTAGTGATGAAGGTTGTTTGTATTACTTAAAATCTTCTCCGCGCCACATACGTTACAACTGTTACCGGAGGACTCAAGAAGCTGACTACTATTGGCTGTAGAGAAAGGATCTTTAAGTAGGTAGTACAAGTAGCCTCTCTATCACCAGTTACATCATAGCTCCCCAAAAAATCTTTTTTAATGTAATATTTCTATATTATTGGGTGGGCTAGTAATATGTTAGGGTAGTAATTAACAAGAAATAAAAAAATCCCGAGTCAGGCAAATCCGCCAAAGAAACTCTTCTATAAGGTTGTAGTAACATTGTAGTGGACATTGCCACGCTAAACTTACCAAGGATAAAAAATAATGTATCTTATTTTAAGTAAGTATTTTAATTTTTATTACAATACAATTTTATCTTCTCCTCCCTCTTTGTTAATAGTTATAAATTGTTATACCGTGTCTACAGTAGAATGAAGAAATATTTCTCACTAATGCGGCCTAATTAAAGGAAATAACCACCTTATTTCTCTTGGTAAAAAAATAATTTTCCTTCTCCCCCTCTTCATAAGTATCCTCTTCCTCCTTCACCTCCTCTTCATAATTATCTTCCATTTTCACCTCTGTATCTATTTCCTTCTCTTCTTCATTATTCTCCTTCCTCTCATAATTATCTTCTATTTTCATCTCTTCGTTGTTGTCTTCTTTAATTTCTATTTCTTCTTTCGAAGCTGAAGCAGAAGCAGATGAGAAATTTAATTTAGTAGTAGGAAAAACACTACCACAAACACTCCTCCTTCTATTAGTTTTCTGTTTAGATTTCTCAATAATAGCTTTCTCGACATTCTGCATTGTTATTGTTGTAAAGAGAGAGTATTAACTGAGGGTGTTGTACGTTAAACTCCCTCCTAATATATATGCTCTAAAGTGATGAGTCATATCCTGCATCTATAAGCTACTTGAAGGAATGACTCCCGTTTATAATTTAAGAAAAGTTAGTATTTATAAAATTTATGGATTCGCTTTTCTTAAAAGAAAAGAAATCTGGAAAACCCATCCCAATTAAAATAAATTTTGTGTGTATTGTGTATTTATTAATTTCCATTAATTAAAACTTAACTAATAAATGATCGATCTTGTGTTGTTGGTGGCGGTTGTTGTTGTTGTTGTTGTTGTTGTTGTTGTTGTTGTTGTTGTTGTGGTTGTTGTTGTGGTTGTGGTTGTTGTTGTTGTTGTTGTTGTTGGGGTGGTGGTGGTTGTGGATACATCATATTATTATAATACAGATAGGGATGATATTGAAAATTAGATGAAGATGATGAATTATGAGGGTAAGGTATAGGAGGAAGGAAAGGTGGTGGTGGTGGGGGAGGAGGATACTGATACAATGATTGGGCTGTAGTTATAAATGGTTGTGGTTGTGAAATTTGTAATGGTGGTTGAGGTTGATTGTTATTTTGTAAAGTATGCCAGCGATAATATGCCAAATTGTTATTATTTTCATCATGTGTTTTTCTTTGTATATTGAATAAATTATGAAATCCATCATCAAGAGTATCTTGGAGTTTATTATTTTTATCTGTACTTTCCTGACACTTTTTTTCGTCTGATTCGTCATTATAATTTTTAATATAGTCTTGTATAATTTTTATAATTTGGGTATCTTTTATATCCGCAGTCAAATTCAGAGGTGGACGTAAAGGAAATGTCGGCAAACTTTAAAGTAAACCTGATAACGCTTCTATAATAAGACTCAAATTATCTAAATTTATAGTGTTTAAATCATCAACATCAATTTGGGGTAATCTTATGGGAGGTTCTATAATGTTAGTATAAAAATCTTCTAAATTTATCGGATTTATTGTTTGTTCCTCTCCTATTTTTTGAAAATGAAAAACTTGATCCATTTTTATAATGTATTTTTTTTAAGGAAAAACTGCCAACATAGTGATTTAATGTGCAAAGTCCAAAATTCTGTTGAAAGTGTTATATATATATATACCCTATTTATGAGTGACGCATCACCGACTTTTGGGGAAAAAATATGCTATTTAGATGTACTTTTCTATTGATTTAGCGAAAAATAAAAGGAATAAGGTTGAATAATGTAAAAAAAACATTTTAAAACCATAATCCAATATATTACATATCCATTTATGAATCCTATATATTACATATCCATTCATAAACAATTTTCGGTTTTTTAAGTTAAACACCCATAATATTGCCGCTTAATACTTAATTGTGCAAACTTTATTATAATTGTCATCGATGTTGCTTATTTATGTTAGATGGCAATGGGGCTGCCGACTAAGACTTAGTGGGTAGTTTTCACTATTTAGTGTGACATATATATATATATATATATATATATAAATAAATATATATATAAATATATATATATATATATATATATATGCAAGTAAATCACTGTAGGTGTGCGATTTGCAGCGATAATCATTAAGAAAATTGCTCAGCGCTGTGGGTGAGCACAGTCTGTACCACCCCGAAGATGTGAATTACACCTGTTAATTCTGGAACTCGTGTTTTCTGTGGTTATCAGCACACATATATATATATATATATATATATATATATATATACATATATATGCAAGTAAATCACTGTAGGTGAACTTCGTGTGTTTTCTTTCCCTTGTATATATATATATATATATATATATATATATATATATATATATATATATATATATATATATATATATGTATATAAATATATATATAAATATATATATATATATATATATATATATATATATATATATATATATATATATATATATATATATATATATATATATATATATATATATATATATTTATATATATATGTATATATATATATATTTTTTGGGTGGTCCTTATTTTGGGGCAAAAAACAAAATTTGCCATGTTTTTGTCACAGACCCTGGCATAAGTTTTCATTTGGGGTAGAAACGTTGCCTGTAAAATATTTTTTAAATATCCTAATAATTAGAGGTTGCTCAAGTCAAGTGAAATTTAACAATATTATGCCTATGCTTAATGTTCATAACACATCATTTCCTAGCCATTTCCAAGCCTGGGCCCCCCACCCCCCCCACTTAGTCTAAGTGGGTATTAGCTGCTTAATGCAAGGGTCGCATGAGGACCAGTCTCACTCTTTGTCGCCCAGTAAGGTCTGCTTGAGGGCATTAGGGAATGATTTCCTGTGGTCAGCAACTGCCTGCAGTAGATACTGCAGTTCCTGTTTGTCCTTGGTGATGCGGCCTGAGAAATCTTGGACTAAGGCTACTCCTCTTTCTGCATGATCATTGATCACAGACAAAGCTTGTACACTGGCTTTTGCATTTTGGAAGCCAGGATCATCTTTCCACTGTTCTACTGGGAGGGCCAGGAAATCTGTATTCAAGTTGAGCTTTTTGAAAAATGACTTTGTGTTCTTTGTCGTGAAATCATATAGGTTCTTCACTTGGAGTGTGTCTGGATTGATTGTAACCCGTTTGACATGCTTTTCTTCTCCAATAACGATGTTCATAGCTTCCAACATGCGGTCCTTCACTGCTGGGAGAACATCGTCATCAAAGAAGGCCAATGCAACCAACTCTTCTGACAAGTACCAGAGGTGTCTCATCATTTTGTGGAAAGTTGCCTTTGATATGGCATCGCTGATGGTACTGTAGTCTTGTAGAGCTTTAAGCAACATCAGATCTCCTTTTGGTGCCTTTGCAGCAAGTGGAGCAGTTGTCCAAGCCTTCTCATATATTCGGGCAAAGAAAATGCACAAATCTCTTAGTCCTCTGTTCTCCTTTGGAGTAATCTTAAGCTGAGAACGGAATAACCACACTTTGAAGGAATAAATGGTCTTTGCCATCCATCGTGCTTGGTGCATTGCACCAGGAGCAGAAAATCGTACTCCCCGAGAAGGTTATGTGCCAAGGAAGATGGAGGCCAGCTCTAGCAGCTCTCGATAATCATCTCGAAGCTGTGTCTCCAATAGAGCCTTCTCAATGAAGTTGGTTAGATCATCAATACCAGCTCTGACCGATTCTTCTGCCAGATCGTCGGTGGAGGAGTCTTCAAACTTCTGCTTGTCAATTTGTTCCCATTTGGCTTGGAATCTTCGGAACAGCTGTATGTCAGGAGCAGCTGAATGCCCCATTACAGCTTCAAAAGTAGCTTCAGCTACAAGTTCTAGTACATGGTAGCGGCAGGCAAAATATGGCAAATCACGACTCAGCAACTGCTCAATTTTGACACACGCACCCTTGTGGTGACCAGTATTTGATCTTGTTGTATCAAAACACATGCCACGCACGATGTCTGCAATGTGCCATTGCTGCAAAGCCTTCACAACAGCTTTTACTTGTTCATCACCGGTACCAGAGGGAAGTTTTGGAACAGCAAGACGTTGGGAGGTGCCATTGCCTGAGACAAGACCTGGGAGTCTGTTAACATGGCCCCCATGCCCCGTCAAATCAGGCATCAATTTACCATCCCAGTGAACAATTAAAACTGACTCTGGTTTGAAGTTTGAAAGGATTTCAGCTGCCCTGCTACTGCGATGATGCTGACGTGTCCTCCTGATGCTTGATCGATTCAGAATCAATTCACTGACATCATGGCCCAGACTCCGAGCAGTTTGGGTGACAATGTGCATGGCCATTCTATCTGAGGACTTGGTCCGATCTAATGCTGCAGAAAGTTCTGGAGTTAGAACTTCTTTTCGCCCACGCTTCTTCACAGTAAGTGGAGTTTGAAGTGCTGATGGCCCAGGAACTGGGTTGGATTCCTCAGAAGAAGACGTACTACTGCTGTCCAAGACAACGATGGCCTGGCATTCTTTGGCTTCTTCCTCTGCACTGTCTGCAGCCAACTTCCATTTCATTGCTTTCTTGCGAGTTTTTTCTCGTCGTTTCTGTCTTTTCAGGAATACTTTGTCAAGAGATGACATTGCCCCACGACGCCCTTTTTCTCTTTGCGCTATTAAGAAATCCTTATCCTCCTGAACTGTCATCATATTCAAAGCATTCACATGTGTAATGTCAAAGAGATCTTCAAATGTATCAGTGAACTCTTTTTCTTTCTGCTTTTGAGTTTCTATCTTTCTTGAAGAGTTCTTTTTCAAACTACTCCACTTATCAAGCATTTTGTGTACTTGATTCACACAATCTGGTTTGTGGTGTGTGGGAATGTTTGCTTTTGTCCAAAATTGAAAAACTTTGTCTGTGACTTCCCCAGCTGCCACTCTGATGGAATTTTTCTGTATGCGATGCAGGCTTAAAAAATACTGTAACACTTGCCTGTTTGAAGGTAACTTAGCCCCTGTAATGTCATCACATAATGTCTTTATCAAATGCACATTTCCTCGTGTTTTTACTCCTGCATTAGAAATTTTGACCTGAGGAATAAAGAAATTAACTATTAATATAAATTAATAATGAGAATACTCTGCAGAACTGTTTCTAATTTCCCCAATCATCAATCACGACCAGCAAAAACTCACCACAATCGTGCCAAATGCGACTCACTAGTGGTGGGCGTAATCGGCTACAAAGTAATCGACTACATCGACTACTTAATTTTTGACAGCTTTGAGCAACCTCTAACACACAATGTTTTTGTCCTAAATGGACACTTTTAGCAGGGTCTGTGGTAAAAAATTCCAAAGTTGAAAAATAAGGACCACCCTAATATATATATATATATATATATATATATGCAAGTAAATCACTGTACGTGCGCGTGATCTAGGTATATGCTGATAACCACACGGAAAGAAGAAAACACGAAGTTCCTAAGCGCTTTCGTGTAATTCGCATCTTCACGGGTGAGTACAAACATTTCTAACTCTAATATCAAGAATAATATGGATTTGGTTGATAAACTCAATAACTTACACATTAATTATGATTTTAAACTGGTCAGTTTTGATGTAACAACACTCTTTACAAAGGTCCCAGTTGATGATTTACTAGAGTTCCTCATAGATTCCCTGGTTAATATTTCATTGCCCGTCTCGAAAGACGACTTCATCGAACTCATCAAACTATGTATTAAGGATTGTAAATTTGAATTCAATGGAGAATATTATGCTCAAAAATTTGGTATGGCAATGGGTAATCTACTCTCACCTGTATTAAGCAACCAATATATAAAATTCTTTGAAAAGAAACTATAAAAGTAATATTTTACCACATTCAGCAGTCTAGTTTAGATATGTTGATGATGTATTATGTCTCTGGTCATGTAATGAGGACCTAAAAGCTTTCCTGCTACAACTTAACAACTTAGCCCCCTCGATCAAATTCACTGTGGAATTTGAGCAAGACTGTAAATTGCCATTCCTAGACTGTCTGATACAAAGAATAGGTAACACTTTTAAGTTTAGTACTTATAGAAAACCTACTAATGTGTGTTGATACATTCATTATTATTCTGCCCACCATAATAGAGTCAAACAGTCAGTATTTTCAACAATGTTTTTACGTGCTTTGAGAATTTGCAGTCCGGAATTCATTGATGAGGAATATAAATATATCTATAATATTGGCTCAAACCTTAAATACCCTAGATCTTTCATAGACAAATGCCTAAACATTACTAAGAAAACTTTTTATAGAACTTATCCCAAGCCCACCCATGACCATAAGAATATCTTAATATTACCATTTCACAAAAATTTCTCACACATTCCTTTACAACCAAAAACCTGGAACGTCAATGTGGCATTAGGGTGTGTCATACGGAGGCGAATTTTTTTTTTTTGAGTTTGAAAAATCGGCCCATGGTATTAATGATGTAGTTCTATGTGCAGAATCATGTCATATCTTCAGATTTGAAAAGTTTTTATTTTTTGCTAGGTAAATTTTAACTTGAAATCTTATGAAAATTTAAGTATTCCCACCCTTTTACCAACACCACTAAATAGCTTATTTAAAGTAAAGTAAATGTATCAGGTTAATTTATTAGGATGAAAATGATCCAGAATAGTGAAACGAATGATCTTGACACATTTATTAAATTTAATATTCCTTTAGAAAACAAAATCATCAAATACAAAAACCGGTTTTACTACTACGACCCGGTGTTGCACACCATAGAGAACATGTCTTTCTTTTTCTGTTTCTACTTCATCACCTCCCTGCTGACCACACCTGAGCCTCGGATGTAGCCTTCCCTCCTCTCCTGGCTGTACACGTGACTGCTCCCGCTCACTTGCTGTACACAACGCCTATACTGGTGTGCGAGGGCCAGGCAGGGACATGCATGGGGTTATCCAGGAAAGCTCTGACTTGAACATTGGTGAGGCTGCAGGTAAGAGGGGGCTCACTGCCAGCCTGGATGTTATCCAGATCTATGAGATCAGTGAGGGTCTTGGCACCTAGATTGACTTCAGGAGTCTTCCTGACCCTGAAGGAATCGTCACCAACTGATTCGTCATGCCCAGATCCTCTCATATGTCTCATATCCAAGATCTTTGACTGCCACTCTTCTCTCCTCCTCATCCTTACTGCAGAGCATTGTCTGCAGAACTGCCTCGGGATGAGCATACCAGGAAGATCTCCTCACAGTCTGCTCCACAATCTGAACAACCTTCCTTGGCTGACTCTCAGAGCTCAAGCTGGAAGAGAACATGCCTCGACCTTCGAGAACGATGACTTGACTTGTGTTGAACCAATTTGGGCAAGTAGACACTCACGATGAATTCGACAATAAGTCTCAGGCTGTGAAGCTGGTTCCCTTTCAGTTTATGATGAGCGACCCAAATTCTGCAGAACCTGAGAGCCGTTGTGAGCCACCTAGAATGTGAGACTGAACCTATCTGCAGGTAAGCAAGTCTATCAGGCATGACCCCAGTTTTGATGGCACTGCAAATCATGTAACCATATGACTGGTCAGTACTCAGGTCGTCAATGACAGTATGTGCAAGCTCAACGAGTGGAGGGCCAACTGTGAGTTTTTCAAAGCTCGGATTTATTTCTAACTCAGTGGCAGAGTCCAGCATCTTGCCAAGAGGACCAGACCATCTGTTGTTTGAAAGAGTCTTGCCATCCAGCTCCTGGATCAGATGTCTGAGTGGCAACTCGTTGGTGTGGAGGTCACAAACAATCCAGACCAGCTTCCTCCCAATCTTCCGCTCTATCCACTGTATGACCCCCCTTGCCACCCTGTGTTCGTATTGGTGCTGTCCCTTCCAATGGCCTGCAGGGTCTGGTCTACGTTCCTCTCTCTGAGCCAGTTCACAATGTTATCTGCCACTATCTCAGCTGGTTTCCTGATGTCATCTTTCTCTGGAGTGAAAGTTACAAATACTCCTCCTGGTTCACTACAGCAGGAGTAGTTCTCCTCACCATGGCAGGAAACAACTTGTCAGAATTCCAACTTTCATGCAACACTTTAGTGTCATCCTCTCCCATCAAAGAACAAACAATTGATTCCATTTTTCTCTTATCCCCTTATCAAACTCCTCTTCTAGGTTACTGACAAGTTTCTCCTGAGCTCTCCTTACTTTGTTATGATCTATCACCAGGTGAACATCATCAGGTGTTATCAAACCACCGTCAATCCAGGCAGCTGTTGCTATCTCTGGAGTTTCTCTGAGACCAGTGTGGTGTCGCATGCTGGCCAGAGCTATGCTCGGGATATCTTTCCTATTTCGAATCTTATGCCTGGAAGGTTTGGGATCATTATTTTCTGGGTTAGGGACAAAGTAACCATTCTCGTGGTCAGCACTTGGATCAGCCATGGGGAAGTCATTAAACTCTGAATGAGCTTGACTCCAATCATCGGCCTTTTTTACCTCACCCTGGGCCTTCTCAAGTCTCTTTTCCTCGGCAACTCTTCTCTCCTCTCTTCGTCTTCTGTGGGCAGCCTCCTGTCTCTTGGACTCCGGAATTCTGTATTAGAAATCATGAGAGCCCCTTATACTGCCAAAGGCCTTCTCTGTGCTTTGACAAATGCCAGTTCGATCACAGAATCTTCTTCAGTTCACGCTTGCAAATACAGGAGATGTGGGCCTCGGATTTACAGCCACGATCGCATCCAAACTCAGGACAGAGAACAATTGGGCACTTGCAAGTAATTATGTCAAATAACTGGTCCAGTTGCTTAGCAAAGCTGTCCTTAACTGCAAGTTTTCCTCTCCAAAGAGAGATATCTCTTGCCTTTTCCCAACTGGCTAGCAGTCTCTCACTAATCTTCTTCTGACTTGTTATGACTGGAGGCTTGAACTGAGCGTTAGCCAGAGTGTACTGTGCCAAGACAGCTTT
>NW_024730209.1:0-1829 GCF_018991925.1 Homarus americanus | reverse complement strand
ACTTCCAATTAAACGCCATTTAACGTTAGTTTAACGCCATTAAACGTTAGTTTAACGCCATTTAACGTTATTTAACGCTTAATTGTTTAACGCCATTTAACAGATAGTTTAACGCCATTTAACGATAGTTTAACGCCATTTAACGTTAGTTTAACGACATTTAACGTTGCTTAACGCCATTTAACGTTAGTTTAACGGCATTTAACGTTAGTTTAACGCCATTTAACGTTAGTTGAATGAACCAAAAATTATTAATTAGTTAAACCCATTTCTACGAAGGAATCTAATTTAGTTACTTCATTTAATGAGTTTAACGCCATTTAACGTTAATTTAACGCCATTTACACGTTAGTTTAACGCCATTAACGTTAGTATTACGCCATTTAGCGTTAGTTTAACGGCATTAACGTTAGTTTAACAATCATTTAACGTTAGTTTAACGCCATTTAACGTTAGTTTAACGCCATTTAAACGTTAGCTACTATTTAACCGTTAGTTTAACGCCATTTAACGTTAGTTTAACGCCATTTAACGATAGTTTAACGCCATTAACGCTAAGTAAATATTTAGCGTTAGTTAAACGCCATTTAACGTTAGTTAACGCCATTAACGTTAGTTTAACGCCATTTAATTTATAGTTAACGCCATTTAACGTTATTTAACGCCATTTAACGTTAGTTTAACGCCATTAACGTTAGTTTAACTTACTAAACGCCATTTATTAGTTTAACGCCATTTAACATTAGTTTAACGCCATTTAACGTTAGGCTTAAATCGCCATTTAACATATTAACGTCATTTAACTTAATTAAACGCCATTTAACGTTAGTTTAACGCCATTTAAATATTAGTTTAACGATATTTAACCTTCATTAAACGCCATTTAATGTTAGTTTAACGGCATTAACGTTAGTTTAACGGCATTTAACGTTAGTTTAACGCCATTAACGTTATTTAAGTCATTTAACATAGTAAATCGCATTTAACGTTAGTTTAACGCCATTTAACGTTAGTTTAACGCATTTATCTTTTAGTTAAACGCCATTTAACGTTAGTTTAACGCCATTTAACGTTAGTTTAACCCATTTAACGTTAGTTTAACGCTATTTAACGTTAGTTAACGCCATTTAACGCTAGTTTAACGCCATTTAACGTTAGTTTAACGCCATTTAACGTTAGTTTAACGCCATTTACGCATTAACGCCAAACGTTAGTTTAACGCATTTAACGTTAGTTTAACGCCATTTAACGTTAGTTTAACGCCATTTAACGTTAGTTTAACGCCATTTAACGTTAGTTTAACGCCATTTAACGTTAATCTAACGCCATTAACGCTAGTTTAACGCCATTTACCGTGATTAAACGTTAGCTTTAACGCTATTTAATTTAACTTTAATAACCGCTTAACGTTATTTAACGCATAACGCTACTTTAACGCCATTTAACGTTAGTTTAACGCCATTTAACGTTAGTTTAACGTCATTTAACGTTAGTTTAACGCCATTTAACGTTAGTTTAACGTCATTTAACGTTAGTTTAACGCCATTTAACGTTAGTTTAACGCCATTTAACGTTAGTTTAACGCCATTTAACGTTAGTTTAACGCCATTAACGTTAGTTTAACGCCATTTAACGTTAGTTTAACGCCATTTAACGTTAGTTTAACGCTATTTAACGTTAGTTTAACGCCATTTAACGTTAGTTTAACCCATTTACCGTTAGTTTAACGCCATTAACGTTAGTTTAACGTTATTTAACCTAATTAAAACGCCATTTAACGTTAGTTTAACTTAACATTAGTTTAACGCCATTTAACGTTAGTTTAACGC
>NW_024730208.1:0-19258 GCF_018991925.1 Homarus americanus | reverse complement strand
TATAACAAAGTCCCATGATTGAGTATAACAAAGTCCACTGATCGAGTATAACAAAGTCCTCTGGTTGAGTATAACAAAGTCCCCTGATCGAGTATAACATATCCCCTGATCGAGTATAACAAAATTTCCCTGATCGAGTATGACAAAGTCCCCTGATTAATATTAAAAAAGTCCCCTGGTTGAGTATAACAAAGTTCCCTAATCGAGTATAACAAAGTCTCCTGGTCGAGTATAACAAAGCCCCCTCATCGAGTATAACAAAGGCCCCTAATCGAGTATAACAAAGTCACCAAATTGAGTATAACAAAGTCCCCTGATCGAGTATAACAAAGTCCTATGGTTGAGTATAACAAAGTCCCATGATCGAATATAACATATCCCCTGATCAAGTATAACAAAATTCCCCTGATCGAGTATGACAAAATCCCCTGATTAATTTTAAAAAAGTCCCCTGGTTGAGAATAACAAAGTTCCCTTATCGAGTATAACAAAGTCTCCTGGTCGAGTATAACAAAGCCCCCTCATCGAGTATAACAAAGGGCCCTAATCGAGTATAACGAAGTCCACTGATCGAGTATAACATATCTCCTGATAGAGTATAACAAAGTCCTCCGGTCGAGTATAAAAAAGTCCCCTTATCGCGTATAACAAAGTCCCCTGATCGAGTATACCAAAGGCCCCTTATTGAGTATAACAAAGTTCATTGATCAAGTATAAAAAAGTCCCCTGGTCGAGTATAACAAAGGCCCCTAATCGAGTATAACAAAGTCCACTGATCAAGTATAACATATCCCCTGATAGAGTATAACAAAGTCCTCTGGTCGAGTATAACAAAGTCCCCAGATCGAGTATAACAAAGGCCTCTCATCTAGTATAACAAAGTCCATTGGTCAAGTATAAAAAAGTCCCTTGGTCGAGTATAACGAAGTCCCCTGATCGAGTATAACAAAGTCCCCTGTTCGAGTATAGCAAAGTCCCCTGATCGAGAATAACAAAGCCTCCTCATCGAGTATAACAAAGTCCCCTGATCGAGTATAACAAAGCCCCCTGCTCGAGTATAAGAAAGTCCCCTCATCGGGTATAACAAAGTCCCCTGATCTAGTATAACAAAGGCCCCTCATCGAGTATAAGAAAGGCCCCTCATCGAGTATAACAAAGTCACCTGATCGAGTATAACTAAGCCGCCTAATCGAGTATAACAAAGTCCCCTGGTCGAGAATAACAAAGTCCTTTGATACTTGTATCACAAAGTCCCCTGATCGAGAAAAAAAAGTCCCCTCGCCCAGTATAACAAAGTCCCGATATCGAGCATAACAAAGTCCCATGATCGATTATATCAAAGTCCCCTGATCGAGTATAACAAATTCCTCATATCGAGTATAACAAAGTCCCCTTATCGAGTATAACAAAGTCCCCTGATCGAGTATAACAAAGGCCCCTGGTCGAGTATAGCAAAGTCCCCTGATCGAGTATAACAAAAGTCCCCTGATCGAGTATAACAAAAGTCCCCTGATCGAGAATAACAAAGTCCCCTGATCGGGTATAAAAAAGTCCCCTGGCCCAGTATAACAAAGTCCCCATATCGAGCATAACAAAGTCTCATAATCGATTATATCAAAGTCCCCTGGTGGAGTATAGCAAAGTGCCCTGATCGAGTAAGACAAAGTCCCCTGATCGAGTATAACAAATTCCTCTCATCGAGTATAACAAAGTCCCCTAATCGAGTATAACAAAGTCCCCTGATCGAGTATAACAAAGGTCCCTGGTCGAGCATAACAAAGTCCCATGATTGAGTATAACAAAGTCCACTGATCGAGTATAACAAAGTCCTCTGGTTGAGTATAACAAAGTCCCCTGATCGAGTATAACATATCCCCTGATCGAGTATAACAAAATTTCCCTGATCGAGTATGACAAAATCCCCTGATTAATTTTAAAAAAGTCCCCTGGTTGAGTATAACAAAGTTCCCTAATCGAGTATAACAAAGTCTCCTGGTCGAGTATAACAAAGCCCCCTCATCGAGTATAACAAAGGCCCCTAATCGAGTATAACAAAGTCACCAAATTGAGTATAACAAAGTCCCCTGATCGAGTATAACAAAGTCCTCTGGTTGAGTATAACAAAGTCCCCTGATCGAGTATAACATATCCCCTGATCAAGTATAACAAAATTCCCCTGACCGAGTATGACAAAATCCCCTGATTAATTTAAAAAAAGTCCCCTGGTTGAGTATAACAAAGTTCCCTTATCGAGTATAACAAAGTCTCCTGGTCGAGTATAACAAAGCCCCCTCATCGAGTATAACAAAGGCCCCTAATCGAGTATAACGAAGTCCACTGATCGAGTATAACATATCTCCTGATTGAGTATAACAAAGTCCTCTGGTCGAGTATAAAAAAGTCCCCTTATCGCGTATAACAAAGTCCCCTGATCGAGTATACCAAAGGCCCATTATTGAGTATAACAAAGTCCATTGATCAAGTATAAAAAAATCCCCTGGTCGAGTATAATAAAGTCCTCTGATCGGGTATAACAAAGTCCTCTGGTCGTGTATTAAAATGTCCCCTGATCGAGTATAACAAAGTCCCCTAATCGAGTATAACAAAGTCCCCAGATCGAGTATAACAAAGGCCTCTCATCTTGTATAACAAAGTCCATTGGTCAAGTATAAAAAAGTCCCCTGATCGAGTATAACAAAGCCTCCTAATTGAGTATAACAAAGTCCCCTCATCGATTATAACAAAGCCCCCTGCTCGAGTATAAGAAAGTCCCCTAATCGGGTATAACAAAGTCCCCTGATCGAGTATAACAAAGGCCCCTGATCGAGTCCAAGAAAGGCCCCTAATCGAGTATAACAAAGTCCTCTGATCTAGTATAACAAAGGCCCCTCATCGAGTATAACAAAGGCCCCTCATCAAGTATATCAAAGTCACCTGATCGAGTATAACTAAGCCGCCTTATCGCGTATAACAAAGTCCCCTGGTCGAGTATAACAAAGTCCTCTGGTCGAGTATAAAAAAGTCCCCTAATCGAGTATAACAAAGTCCCCTGGTCGAGTATAACAAAGTCCTCTGATCGAGTATAACAAGGGCCCCTTATTGAGTATAACAAAGTCCCAAGATCGAGTATAACAAAAGTCCCCTGATCGAGGATAACAAAGTCCCCTGATCGGGTATAAAAAAGTCCCCTGGCCCAGTATAACAAAGTCCGCATATCGAACATAACAAAGTCCCATGATCGATTATATCAAAGTCCCCTGGTCGAGTATAGCAAAGGGCCCTGATCGAGTATAACAAAGCCCCCTGATCGAGTATAACAAAGTCCCCTTACCGAGTATAACAAAGTCCCCTGGTCCAGTATAACAAAGTCCCCTGAACGAGTATAACATATCCCCTGATCGAGTATAACAAAGTCTCCTGGCCCAGTATAAAAAAATCCCCAGATCGAGCATAACAAAGTCCCCTGATCGATTATAACAAATTCCTCTTATTGAGTATAACAAAGTCTACTTATCGAGTATAACAAAGTCCCTGATCGAGTATAACAAGGACCCCTGGTCGAGTATAACAAAGTCCCCTGATCGAGTATAACAAAAGTCCCCTGGTCGAGTATAACAAAGTCCCCTGATCGAGTATAACAAAAGTCCCTTGATCGAGTATAACAAAGTCCCCTAGTCGAGTATAACAAAGTTTTCTTTATCGAGTATAACAAAGGCCCCTGGTCGAGTATAACGAAGTCCTCTGATCGAGTATAACAAAATTCCCCTGATCGAGTATAACAAAGTCCCCTAATCAAGTATATAAAATCCCCTCATCGAGTATGCTAACAAAGTCCCCTGATCGAGGCAAATAAAAGTCCCTTAGTCGAGTATAACAAAGTCCCTGATCGAGTATAACAAAAGTCCCTTGATCGAGTATAACAAAAGTCCCCTGGTCGAGTATAACAAAGTTTTCTAATCGAGTATAACAAAGGCCCCTGGTCGAGTATAACAAAGTCCTCTGATCGAGTATAACAAAATTCCCCTGATCGAGTATAACAAAGTCCCCTAATCAAGTATAGCAAAATCCCCTCCGCGAGTATAACAAAGTCCCATGATTGAGTATAACAAAGTCCCCTGATCGAGTATAACATATCCCCTGATCGAGTATAACAAAATTCCGCTTATCGAGTATGACAAAGTCCCCTGATTAATTTTAAAAAAGTCCCCTGGTTGAGTATAACAAAGTTCCCTGATCGAGTATAACAAAGTCCCCTGGTCGAGTATAACAAACCCCCTCATCGAGGATAACCAAAGCCCCTCATCGAGTATAACAAAGTCCCATGATTGAGTATAACAAAGTCCCCTTCGAGTATAACAAAGTCCTCTGGTTGAGTATAACAAAGTCCCCTGATCGAGTATAACATATCCCCTGATCGAGTATAACAAATATCCCCTAATTGAGTATGACAAAGTCCCCTGATTAATTTTTAAAAAGTTCCCTGGTTGAGTATAACAAAGTTCCCTGATCGCGTATAACAAAGTCCCCTGGTCGAGTATAACAAACCCCCTCATCGAGTATAACAAAGGCCCCTAATCGAGTATAACAAAGTCCCCTGATTGAGTATAACAAAGTCCCCTGATCAAGGATAACAAAGGCCCCTAATCGAGTATAACAAAGTCCACTGATCGAATATAACATATCCCCTGATCGAGTATAACAAAGTCCTCTGGTGTAGTATAAAAAAGTCCCCTGATCGCGTATAACAAAGTCCCCTGGTCGAGTATAACAAAGTCCCCTCATCGAGTATACCAAAGGCCCCTCATTGAGTATAAGAAAGTCCATTGATCAAGTATAAAAAAGTCCCCTGGTCGAGTATAACAAAGTCCTCTGATCGGGTATAACAAAGTCCCCTCATCGAGTATAACAAAGTCCCCTTCTCGAATATACCAAAGTCCCCAGATCTAGTATAACAAAGGCCCCTCATCGAGTATAAGAAAGGCCCCTCATCGAGTATAACAAAGTGATCTGATAGAGTATAACGAAGCCGCCTAATCGAGTATAACAAAGTCCCCTGGTCGAGTATAACAAAGTCCCCTCATCGAGTATATCAAAGCCCCCTCATCGAGTATAACAAAGTCCCCATATCGAGTATAACAATTCCCCTTAACGAGTATTACAAAGTCCCCTTATCGAGTATAACAAAGTCCCCTACTCCAGTATAACAAAGTCCCCTGAACGAGTATAACATATCCCCTGATCGAGTATAACAAAGTCTCCTGGCCCAGTATAACAAAGTCCCCAGATCGAGCAAAACAAAGTCCCCTGATCGATTATAACAAAGTCCCTGACCGAGTATAACAAAGTCCCCTGGTCGAGAATAACAAAGTCCCGTGATACTAGTATAACAAAGTCCCCTGATCGAGTATAAAAAAGTCCCCTGGCCCAGTATAACAAAGTCCCCATATCGAGCATAACAAAGTCCCATGATCGATTATATCAAAGTCCCCTGGTCGAGTATAGCAAAGGGCCCTGATCGAGTAAGACAAAGTCCCCTGATCGAGTATAACAAATTCCTCTTATCGAGTATAACAAAGTCCCCTTATCGAGTATAATGCCCCTTGATCAGGCAACAGACCCCGCTGATTCTAGTATAAGAAAGCGTCTCTATCGAGTATATAAGAAAGGCCTCTTCATCGAGAGCAACAAAGTCACCTGACGGAGTATAACGAAGCGCCTAATCGAGTACAATGAAAGTCCCTGGTCGAGGCAACAAAGTCCCCTGCTCGAGTATAAGAAAGTCCCCTGATCGCAGCAACAAAGTCCCCTGATTTAGTATAAGAAAGGCCCTCATCGAGTATAAGAGCGTCTTCATCGAGTAACAAAGTCAATGGATCGAAAGTAGGCAACGGCCGCCTAATCGAAAGTATAACAAAAGTCCCTGGTCGAGTATAACAAAGTCCCCTGTCTTGACTCCAACAGTCCTCATCGAGTATACCACCTCTAATCGAAAAGACATAAAGTCCTCTGATCGAGTATAACAAAGTCCCCTGATCGAGTATAACAAAGCCCCCTGATCGAGTATAACAAAGTCCCCTTATTGAGTATAACAAAGTCCCCTGATCGATTATAACAAAGTCCCTGACCGAGTATAACAAAGCCCCCTGGTATAGAATAACAAAGTCCCATGATACTAGTATAACAACGTCCCCTGATCGAGTATAAAAAAGTCCCCTGGCCCAGTATAACAAAGTCCCCATATCGAGCATAACAAAGTCCCATGATCGATTATATCCAAGTCCCCTGGTCGAGTATAGCAAAAATCCCCTCATCGAGTATAACAAAGTCCCCTGATGGTGTATAAAAAAGTCCCCTGGCCCAGTATAACAAAGTCCCCATATCGAGCATAACAAAGTCCCATGATCGATTATATCAAAGTCCCCTGGTCGAGTATAGCAAAGGGCCCTGATCGAGTAAGACAAAGTCCTCTGATCGAGTATAACAAATTCCTCTTATCGAGTATAACAAAGTCCCCTTATCGAGTATAACAAAGTCCCCTGATCGAGTATAACAAAGGCACCTGGTCGAGTATAACAAAGTCCCCTGATCAAGTATAACAAAAGTCCGCTGGTCGAGTATAACAAAGTCCCCTGATCGAGTATAACAAAAGTCCCTTGATCGAGTATAACAAAGTCCCCTGGTCGAGTATAACAAAGTTTTCTTATCGTGTATAACAAAGGCCCCTGGTCGAGTATAACAAAGTCCTCTGATCGAGTATAACAAAATTTCCCTGGTCGAGTATAACAAAGTTTTCTTATCGAGTATAACAAAGGCCCCTGGTCGAGTATAACAAAGTCCCCTAATCAAGTATAGCAAAATCCCCTCATCCAGTATAACATATCCCCTGATCGAGTATAAAAAAGTCCTCGGGTCGAGCATAAAAAAGTCCCCTGATCGAGTATAAAAAAGTCCCCTAGTCGAGTATAACAAAGTCACCCTGATCGAGGATAACCAAAGCCCCTCATCGAGTATAACAAAGTAACATGATTGAGTATAACAAAGTCCCCTGATCGAGTATAACAAAGTCCTCTGGTTGAGTATAACAAAGTCCCCTGATCGAGTATAACATATCCCCTGATCGAGTATAACAAAATTCCCCTGATCGAGCATGACAAGTCCCTGATTAATTTAAAGTCTCAATATAAGAGAAAGTAAAGTTCTGATCGAGTATAACAGTCCTCGGTCGAGTATACAAAGTTCTCTCATTGAGTATATCAAAGGCCCTCAATTGACATAACAAAGTCCACTGATCAAGTATAACATATCCCCTGATAGAGTATAACAAAGTCCTCTGGTCGAGTATAACAAAGTCCCCTTCTCGAATATAACAAAGTCCCCAGATCGAGTATAACAAAGGCCTCTCATCTAGTATAACAAAGTCCATTGGTCAAGTATAAAAAAGTCCCTTGGTCGAGTATAACAAAGTCCCCTGATCGAGTATAACAAAGTCCCCTGTTCGAGTATAGCAAAGTCCCCTGATCGAGTATAACAAAGCCTCCACATCGAGTATAACAAAGTCCCCTCATCGAGTATAACAAAGCCCCCTGCTCGAGTATAAGAAAGTCCCCTCATCGGGTATAACAAAGTCCCCTGATCTAGTATAACAAAGGCCCCTCATCGAGTATAAGAAAGGCCCCTCATAGAGTATAACAAAGTCACCTGATCGAGTATAACTAAGCCGCCTAATCGAGTATAACAAAGTCCCCTGGTCGAGATTAACAAAGTCCTTTGATACTTGTATCACAAAGTCCCCTGATCGAGAAAAAAAAGTCCCCTGGCCCAGTATAACAAAGTCCCCATATCGAGCATAACAAAGTCCCATGATCGATTATATCAAAGTCCCCTGATCGAGTATAACAAATTCCTCATATCGAGTATAACAAAGTCCACTTATCGAGTATAACAAAGTCCCCTCATCGAGTATAACAAAGGCCCCTGGTCGAGTATAGCAAAGTCCCCTGATCGAGTATAACAAAAGTCCCCTGATCGAGAATAACAAAGTCCCCTGATCGGGTATAAAAAAGTCCCCTGGCCCAGTATAACAAAGTCCCCATATCGAGCATAACAAAGTCTCATGATCGATTATATCAAAGTCCCCTGGTGGAGTATAGCAAAGTGCCCTGATCGAGTAAGACAAAGTCCCCTGATCGAGTATAACAAATTCCTCTTATCGAGTATAACAAAGTCCCCTAATCGAGTATAACAAAGTCCCCTGATCGAGTATAACAAAGGTCCCTGGTCGAGTATAACAAAGTCCCATGATTGAGTATAACAAAGTCCACTGATCGAGTATAACAAAGTCCTCTGGTTGAGTATAACAAAGTCCCCTGATCGAGTATAACATATCCCCTGATCGAGTATAACAAAATTTCCCTGATCGAGTATGACAAAGTCCCCTGATTAATTTTAAAAAAGTCCCCTGGTTGAGTATAACAAAGTTCCCTAATCGAGTATAACAAAGTCTCCTGGTCGAGTATAACAAAGCCCCCTCATCGAGTATAACAAAGGCCCCTAATCGAGTATAACAAAGTCACCAAATTGAGTATAACAAAGTCCCCTGATCGAGTATAACAAAGTCCTCTGGTTGAGTATAACAAAGTCCCCTGATCGAATATAACATATCCCCTGATCAAGTATAACAAAATTCCCCTGATCGAGTATGACAAAATCCCCTGATTAATTTAAAAAAAGTCCCCTGGTTGAGTATAACAAAGTTCCCTTATCGAGTATAACAAAGTCTCCTGGTCGAGTATAACAAAGCCCCCTCATCGAGTATAACAAAGGCCCCTAATCGAGTATAACGAAGTCCACTGATCGAGTATAACATATCTCCTGATAGAGTATAACAAAGTCCTCTGGTCGAGTATAAAAAAGTCCCCTTATCGCATATAACAAAGTCCCCTGATCGAGTATACCAAAGGCCCCTTATTGAGTATAACAAAGTCCATTGATCAAGTATAAAAAAGTCCCCTTGTCGAGTATAACAAAGGCCCCTAATCGAGTATAACAAAGTCCACTGATCAAGTATAACATATCCCCTGATAGAGTATAACAAAGTCCTCTGGTCGAGTATAACAAAGTCCCCTTCTCGAATATAACAAAGTCCCCAGATCGAGTATAACAAAGGCCTCTCATCTAGTATAACAAAGTCCATTGGTCAAGTATAAAAAAGTCCCTTGGTCGAGTATAACAAAGTCCCCTGATCGAGTATAACAAAGTCCCCTGTTCGAGTATAGCAAAGTCCACTGATCGAGTATAACAAAGCCTCCTCATCGAGTATAACAAAGTCCCCTCATCGAGTATAACAAAGCCCCCTGCTCGAGTATAAGAAAGTCCCCTCATCGGGTATAACAAAGTCCCCTGATCTAGTATAACAAAGGCCCCTTATCGAGTATAACAAAGCCCCCTCATCGAGTATAACAAAGGCCCCTAATCGAGTATAACGAAGTCCACTGATCGAGTATAACATATCTCCTGATAGAGTATAACAAAGTCCTCTGGTCGAGTATAAAAAAGTCCCCTTATCGCGTATAACAAAGTCCCCTGATCGAGTATACCAAAGGCCCCTTATTGAGTATAACAAAGTCCATTGATCAAGTATAAAAAAGTCCCCTGGTCGAGTATAACAAAGTCCTCTGATCGGGTATAACAAAGTCCTCTGGTCGTGTATAAAAATGTCCCCTGATCGAGTATAACAAAGTCCCTAATCGAGTATAACAAAGTCCCCAGATCGAGTATAACAAAGGCCTCTCATCTTGTATAACAAAGTCCATTGGTCAAGTATAAAAAAGTCCCCTGATCGAGTATAACAAAGCCTCCTAATCGAGTATAACAAAGTCCCCTCATCGAGTATAACAAAGCCCCCTGCTCGAGTATAAGAAAGTCCCCTAATCGGGTATAACAAAGTCCCCTGATCGAGTATAACAAAGGCCCCTGATCGAGTCCAAGAAAGGCCCCTAATCGAGTATAACAAAGTCCTCTGATCTAGTATAACAAAGGCCCCTCATCGAGTATAACAAAGGCCCCTCATCAAGTATAACAAAGTCACCTGATCGAGTATAACTAAGCCGCCTTATCGCGTATAACAAAGTCCCCTGGTCGAGTATAACAAAGTCCTCTGGTCGAGTATAAAAAAGTCCCCTAATCGAGTATAACAAAGTCCCCTGGTCGAGTATAACAAAGTCCCCTGATCGAGTATAACAAGGGCCCCTTATTGAGTATAACAAAGTCCCCAGATCGAGTATAACAAAAGTCCCCTGATCGAGAATAACAAAGTCCCCTGATCGGGTATAAAAAAGTCCCCTGGCCCAGTATAACAAAGTCCGCATATCGAACATAACAAAGTCCCATGATCGATTATATCAAAGTCCCCTGGTCGAGTATAGCAAAGGGCCCTGATCGAGTACAATAAAGCCCCCTGATCGAGTATAACAAAGTCCCCTTATCGAGTATAACAAAGTCCCCTGGTCCAGTATAACAAAGTCCCCTAAACGAGTATAACATATCCCCTGATCGAGTATAACAAAGTCTCCTGGCCCAGTATAACAAAGTCCCCAGATCGAGCATAACAAAGTCCCCTGATCGATTATAACAAATTCCTCTTATTGAGTATAACAAAGTCTACTTAACGAGTATAACAAAGTCCCCTGATCGAGTATAACAAAGACCCCTGGTCGAGTATAACAAAGTCCCCTCATCGAGTATAACAAAAGTCCCCTGGTCGAGTATAACAAAGTCCCCTGATCGAGTATAACAAAAGTCCCTTGATCGAGTATATCAAAGTCCCCTAGTCGAGTATAACAAAGTTTTCTTATCGTGTATAACAAAGGCCCCTGGTCGAGTATAACAAAGTCCTCTGATCGAGTATAACAAAATTCCCCTGATCGAGTATAACAAAGTCCCCTAATCAAGTATAGCAAAATCCCCTCAGCGAGTATAACAAAGTCCCATGATTGAGTATAACAAAGTCCCCTGATCGAGTATAACAAAGTCCTCTGGTTGAGTATAACAAAGTCCCCTGATCGAGTATAACATATCCCCTGATCGAGTATAACAAAATTCCCCTGATCGAGTATGACAAAGTCCCCTGATTAATTTTAAAAATGTTCCCTGGTTAGTATAACAAAGGCCCTAATCGAGTATAACAAAGTCCCCTCTGAGTATAACAAAGTTTTCTTATCGAGTATAACAAAGGCCCCTGGTCGAGTATAACAAAGTCCTAAACTGATAAGTATAACATATCCCTCTGATCGAGTATAAAAAGTCCTCTGGTCGAGTATAACAAAGTCCCCTGATCGAGTATAAAAAAGTACCCTGGCCGAGTATAACAAAGTCCCCTGATCGAGGATAACCAAAGCCCCTCATCGAGTATAACAAAGTACCATGATTGAGTATAACACAGTCCCCTGATCGAGTATAACAAAGTCCTCTGGTTGAGTATAACAAAGTCCCCTGATCGAGTATAACATATCCCCTGATCGAGTATAACAAAATTCCCCTGATCGAGTATGACAAAGTCCCCTGATTAATTTAAAAAAAGTCCCCTGGTTGAGTATAGCAAAGTTCCCTGATCGAGTATAACAAAGTCCCCTGGTCGAGTATAACAAAGCCCCCTCATCGAGAATAACAAAGGCCCCTAATCGAGTATAACAAAGTCCACTGATCGAGTATAACATATCCCCTGATAGAGTATACCAAAGTCCTCTGGTCGGGTATAAAAATGTCCCCTGATCGAGTATCACAAAGTCCCCTTCTCGATTGTAACAAAGTCCCCAGATCGAGTATAACAAATGCCTCTCATCTTGTATAACAAAGTACATTGGTCATGTATAAAAAAGTCCCCTGGTCGAGTATAACAAAGTCCCCTGATCGAGTATAACAAAGTCCCCTGGTCGAGTATAGCAAAGCCCCTTATCGAGTATAACAAAGCCTCCTCATCGAGTATAACAAAGTCCCCTCATCGAGTATAAGAAAGCCCCCTGCTCGAGTATAAGAAAGTCCCCTGATCGGGTATAACAATGTCCCCTGATCGAGTATAACAAAGGCCCCTGATCGAGTCTAAGAAAGGCCCCCTCATCGAGTATAACAAAGTCACCTGATCGAGTATAACTAAGCCGCCTTATCGCGTATAACAAAGTCCCCTGGTCGAGTATAACAAAGTCCTCTGGTCGAGTATAAAAAAGTCCCCTAATAGCGTATATTAAAGTCCCCTGGTCGAGTATAACAAAGTCCCCTAATCGAGTATACCAAAGGCCCCTAATTGAGTATAATAAAGTCCCTTGATCGGGTATAAAAAAGTCCCCTGACCCAGTATAACAAAGTCCGCATATCGAGCATAACAAAGTCCTTTGATCGATTATATCAAAGTCCCCTGGTTCGAGTACAGCAAAGGGCCCTTATCGAGTAAGACAAAGTCCCCTGATCGAGTATAACAAATTCTTCTTATCGAGTATAACAAAAGTCCCCTGATCGAGTATAACAAAGTCCCCTGATCGAGTATAACAAAGGCCCCTGGTCGAGTATAACAAAGTCCCCTGATCGAGTATAACAAAAGTCCCCTGGTCGAGTATAACAAAGTCCCCTGATCGAGTATAACAAAAGTCCCTTGATCGAATATAACAACGTCCCCTGGTCGAGTATAACAAAGTTTTCTTATCGAGTATAACAAAGGCCCCTGGTCGAGTATAACAAAGTCCTCTGCTCGAGTATAACAAAAGTCCCCTGGTCGAGTATAACAAAGCCCCCTCATCGAGTATAACAAAGGGCCCTAATCGAGTATAACAAAGTCCCCTGATTGAGTATAGCAAAATCCCTCTCAGCGAGTATAACATATCCCCTGATCTAGTATAAAAAAGTTCTCTGGTCGAGTATAACAAAGTCCCCTGATCGAGTATAACAAAGTCCCCTGGTCGAGTATAACAAAGTCCCCTGATCGAGGATAACCAAAGCCCCTCATCGAGTATAACAAAGTCCCATGATTGAGTATAACAAAGTCCCCTGATCGAGTATAACAAAGTCCTCTGGTTGTGTGTAACAAAGTCCCCTGATCGAGTATAACATATCCCCTGATCGAGTATAACAAAATTCCCCTGACCGAGTATGACAAAGTCCCCTGATTATTTTTAAAAAAGTTCCCTGGTTGAGTATAACAAAGTTCCCTCATCGAGTATAACAAAGTCCACTGGTCGAGTATAACATACCCCCTCATCGAGTATAACAAAGGCCCCTAATCGAGTATAACAAAGTCCCCTGATTGAGTATAACAAAGTCCCCTGATCGAGTATAACAAAGGCCCCAAATCGAGTATAACAAAGTCCACTGATCGAGTATAACATATCCCCTGATCGAGTATAACAAAGTCTGGTCGAGTATAAAAAAGTCCCCTGATCGCGTATAACAAAGTCCCCTGGTCGAGTATAACAAAGTCCCCTGATCGAGTATACCAAACGCCCCTCATTCAGTATAACAAAGTCCATTGATCAAGTATAAGAAAGTCCCCTGGTCGAGTATAACAAAGTCCTCTGATCGGGTATAACAAAGCCCTCTGGTCGGGTATAACAAAAGTCCCCTCATCGAGTATAACAAGGTCCCCACATCGAGTATAACAAAGGCCTCTCATCTAGTATAACAAAGTCCATTGGTCAAGTATAAAAAAGTCCCCTGGTCGAGTATAACAAAGTCCACTGATCGAGTATAACTAAGTCCCCTGGTCGAGTATAGCAAAGTCCCCTTATCGAGTATAACAAAGCCTCCTCATCGAGTATAACTAAGTCCCCTCATCGAGTATAACAAAGCCCCCTGTTCGAGTATAAGAAAGTCCCCTGATCGGGTATAACAAAGTCCCCTGATCTAGTATAACAAAGGCCCCTCATCGAGTATAAGAAAGGCCCCTCATCGAGTATAAGAAAGGCCCCTAATCGAGTATAACAAAGTCCCCTGATTGAGTATAACAAAGTCCCCTGATCGAGTATAACAAAGGCCCCTAATCGAGTATAACATAGTCCACTGATCGAGTATAACATATCCCCTGATCGAGTATAACAAAGTCTGGTCGAGTATAAAAAAGTCCCCTGATCGCGTATAACAAAGTCCCCTGGTCGAGTATAACAAAGTCCCCTGATCGAGTATACCAAACGCCCCTCATTCAGTATAACAAAGTCCATTGATCAAGTATAAGAAAGTCCCCTGGTCGAGTATAACAAAGTCCTCTGATCGGGTATAACAAAGTCCTCTGGTCGGGTATAACAAAAGTCCCCTCATCGAGTATAACAAGGTCCCCACATCGAGTATAACAAAGGCCTCTCATCTAGTATAACAAAGTCCATTGGTCATGTATAAAAAAGTCCCCTGGTCGAGTATAACAAAGTCCACTGATCGAGTATAACTAAGTCCCCTGGTCGAGTATAGCAAAGTCCCCTTATCGAGTATAACAAAGCCTCCTCATCGAGTATAACAAAGCCCCCTGTTCGAGTATAAGAAAGTCCCCTGATCGGGTATAACAAAGTCCCCTGATCTAGTATAACAAAGGCCCCTCATCGAGTATAAGAAAGGCCCCTCATCGAGTATAAGAAAGGCCCCTCATCGAGTATAACAAAGTCACCTGATCGAGTATAACGAAGCCGCCTAATCGAGTATAACAAAGTCCCCTGGTCGAGTATAACAAAGTCCCTGTTCGAGTCTAACAAAGTCCCCTTATCGAGTATAACAATTCCCCTTATCGAGTATTACAAAGACCCCTTATCGAGTATAACAAAGTCCGGTGATCGAGTATAACAAACGTCCCTGGTCGATTATAACAAAGTCCCCTGATCGAGTATAACAAAAGTCCCCTGATCGAGTATAACAAAGTCCCCTGATCGAGCATAAAAAAGTCCCGTGGCCCAGTATAACAAAGTCCCCATATCGAGCATAACAAAGTCCCCTGATCGATTATAACAAAGTCCCCTGGTCGAGTATAGCAAAGGGCCCTGATCGAGTATAACAAAGTCCCCTGATCGAGTATAACAAAGTCCCCTGATCGAGTATAACAAAGCCCCCTGATGAGTATAACAAAGTCCCCTGATCGAGTATAACAAAGTCCCCTGGTCGAGTATAACAAAGTCTTCTGGTCCAGTATAACAAAGTCCCCTGAATCGAGTATAACATATCCCCTGATCGAGTATAACAAAGTCTCCTGGCCCAGTATAACAAAGTCCCCAGATCGAGCATAACAAAGTCCCCTGATCGATTATAACAAAGTCCCTGACCGAGTATAACAAACTCCCCTGATCGGGTATAAAAAAGTCCCCTGGTCCAGTATAACAAATTCCCCTGATCGAGTACAAAAAAGTCCCCTGGCCCAGTATAAAAAGGTCCTCATATCGAGCATAACAAATTTCCCTGATCGAGTAAAACAAAGTCCACTGATCGAGTATAACTAAGTCCCCTGGTCGAGTATAGCAAAGTCCCCTTATCGAGTATAACAAAGCCTCCTCATCGAGTATAACAAAGTCCCCTCATCGAGTATAACAAAGCCCCTGTTCGAGTATAAGAAAGTCCCCTGATCGGGTATAACAAAGTCCCCTGATCTAGTATAACAAAGGCCCCTCATCGAGTATAAGAAAGGCCCTCATCAGTATAAGAAAGGCCCCTCATCGAGTATAACAAAGTCACCTGATCGAGTATAACGAAGCCGCCTAATCGAGTATAACAAAGTCCCCTGGTCGAGTATAACAAAGTCCCCTGTTCGAGTCTAACAAAGTCCCCTTATCGAGTATAACAATTTCCCTTATCGAGTATTACAAAGACCCCTTATCGAGTATAACAAAGTCCGGTGATCGAGTATAACAAACGTCCCTGGTCGATTATAACAAAGTCCCCTGATCGAGTATAACAAAAGTCCCCTGATCGAGTATAACAGAGTACCCTGATCGAGTATAAAAAAGTCCCGTGGCCCAGTATAACAAAGTCCCCATATCGAGCATAACAAAGTCCCCTGATCGATTATAACAAAGTCCCCTGGTCGAATATAGCAAAGGGCCCTGATCGAGTAAGACAAAGGCCCCTGACCGAGTATAACAAAGTCCCCTGATCGAGTATAACAAAGCCCCCTGGATGAGTATAACAAAGTCCCCTGATCGAGTATAACAAAGTCCCCTGGTCGAGTATAACAAAGTCTTCTGGTCCAGTATAACAAAGTCCCCTGATCGAGTATAACATATCCCCTGATCGAGTATAACAAAGTCTCCTGGCCCAGTATAACAAAGTCTCCAGATCGAGCATAACAAAGTCCCCTGATCGATTATAACAAAGTCCCTGACCGAGTATAACAAACTCCCCTGATCGGGTATAAAAAAGTCCCCTGGTCCAGTATAACAAATTCCCCTGATCGAGTACAAAAAAGTCCCCTGGCCCAGTATAAAAAGGTCCCCATATCGAGCATAACAAATTTCCCTGATCGAGTATAACAAAGTCCCCTGATCGAGTATAACAAAGCCCCCCTGGATGAGTATAACAAAGTCACCTGATCGAGTATAACAAAGTCCCCTGGTCGAGTATAACAAAGTCTTCTGGTCCAGTATAACAAAGTCCCCTGATCGAGTATAACATATCCCCTGATCGAGTATAACAAAGTCTCCTGGCGCAGCACAACAAAGTCCCCAGATCGAGCATAACAAAGTCTCCTTATCGATTATAACAAAGTCCCCTGGTCGAGTATAACAAAGGGCCCTCATTAAGTAAGACAAAGTTCCTTGATCGAGTATAACAAAGTCCCCTGATCCTAGTATAACAAAGCCCAGTGGACGAGTATAACAAAGACCCATGAACCGAGTATAACAAAGTCCCCTGATCGAGTATAACATATCCCTTGATCGAGTATAACAAAGTCCCTGGTGGAGTATAACAAAGTCCCCTGGTCGAGTATAACAAAGTTTTCTAATCGAGTATAACAAAGGTCCCCTCATCGAGTATAACAAAGTCCCCTAATCAAGAATAACAAAGTTCCCTGATCGAATATAACATATCCCCTGATCGAATATACCAAAGTTCTCTGCTCGAGTATAACAAAGTCCCCTGGTCGAGTATAACAAAGCCCCCTCATCGAGTATAAAAAAGGCCCCTTATCGACTATAACAAAGTCCCCTGATTGAGTTTAACAAAGTCCCCTGATCGAGTATAACAAAGTCCTCTGGTTGAGTATAACAAAGTCCGTGATCGAGTATAAAAAAGTCCCCTGATCGCATATAACAAAGTCCCCTGGTCGAGTATAACAAAGTCCCTGATCGAGTATAACAAAGGCCCCTCATTGAGTATAACAAAGTCCATTGTTCAAGTATAAAAAAGTCCCCTGGTCGAGTATAACAAAGTCCCCTCATCTAGTATAACAAAGTCCTATGGTCGAGTATAAAAAAGTCCCCTGATGGAGTATAACAAAGTCCCCTGCTCGAGTATAACAAATTTCCCAGATCGAGTATAAAAAAGGCCCCTCGTCGAGTATAACAAAGTCCATTGGTCAAGTATAACAAAGTCCCCTGATCGAGTATAACAAAGTCCCCTGATCTACTATAACAAAGGCCCCAGATCGAGTATAACAAAGGCCCCTCATCGAGTATAACAAAGTCCCCTGATCGAGTATAACAAAGCCGCCTAATCGAGTATAAGAAAATCCCCTGGTCGAGTATAACAAAATCCCCTTATCGAGAATAACAAATTCCCCTTATCGAGTATAACAAAGTCCCCTTATCGAGTATAACAAAGTCCGGTGATCGAGCATAACAAAGGCCCCTGGTCGAGTATAACAAAGTCCCCTGATCGAGTATAACAAGTCCCCTGATCGAGTATAACAAAAGTCCCTTGATCGAGTATAACAAAGTCCCCTGGTCGAGTATAACAAAGTTTTCTAATCGAGTATAACAAAGGCCCCTGGTCGAGTATAACAAAGTCCCCTGATCGAGTATAACAAAGCCCCCTCATCGAGTGTAACAAAGGCCCCTCATCGAGTATAACAAATTCCCCTGATTGAGTATAACAAAGTCCCCTGATCGAGTATAACAAAGTCCTCTGATTGAGTATAACAAAGTCCCCTGATCGAGTATAACGAAGTCCCCTGATCGTGTATAACAAAGTCCCCTGGTCGAGTATAAGAAAGTCCCCTGATCGAGTATAACAAAGGCCCCTCATTGAGTATAACAAAGTCCATTGGTCAATTATAAAAAAGTCCCCTGGTCGAGAATAACAAAGTCCCCAAATCGAGTAAAACAAAGGCCCCTCATCGAGTATATCAAAGTCCATAGGTCAAGTATAAAAAAGTCCCCTTGTCAAGTATAACAAAGTCCCTGATCGAGTATAACAAAGTCCCCTTATCGAGTATATCATATCCCCTGATCGAGTATAACAAATTCTCCAGGCCCTGTATAACAAAGTCCCCAGATCGAGCATAACAAAGTCCCCTGATCGATTATAACAAAGTCCTCAGACCGAGTATAACAAAGGCCTCTGGTCGAGTATAACAAAGTCCCCTGGTCGAGATTAACAAAGTCCCCTAATCCTAATATAACAAAGCCCCCTGGACGAGTATAACAAAGTCACCTGGTCCAGTATAACAAAGTCCCCAGATCGAGCATAACAATGTCCCGTGATCGATTATAACCAAGTCCTCAGACCGAGTATAACAAAGTCCCCTGATCGAGTATAACAAAGTCGCCTGGTCGAGTATAACAAAGGCCCCTGGTCGAGTATAACAAAGTCCCCTAATCGAGTATAACAAAGTCCCCTGGTCGAACATAACAAAGCCCCCACATCGAGTATAACAAATGCCCCTAATCGAGTATAACAAAGTCCCTGGTCGATAATAACAAAGGTCCCTGATCGAGTATAACAAAGACCCCTCATTGAGTTATAACAAAGTCCATTGGTCAAGTATAAAAAGTCCCCTGGTCGAGTATAACAAAGTCCCCTGATCGAGTATAACAAAGTCCCCTGGTCGAGTATCGCAAAGTCCCCTGATCGAGTATAACAAAGCTTCCTCATCGAGTATAACAAAGTCCCCTGATCGAGTATAACACAGCCCCCTGCTCGAGTATAAGAAAGTCCCCTGATCGAGTATAACAAAGTCCCCTGATCGGGTATAACAAAGGCCCCTGATCGAGTCTAAAAAAGGCCCCTCATCGAGTATAACAAAGTCCCCTGATCAAGTATAACAAAGGCCCCTAATTGAGTATAACAAAGGCCCCCTCATCGA
>NW_024730207.1:0-20093 GCF_018991925.1 Homarus americanus | reverse complement strand
CTGTAGTGGACCAAATAGACGCATCCTAAATTCTTCACTTAAGAGGGGAGAATATTTCCACGGGAGGGCCTTTGAGAATCAGAGTCTAGGGAATTAAAACGTGAAGAAACTGAAGCTGGTAGGATTTTCCCCAATTTATTACGCTGAAAAGGATTGTGGTGGGGGAAAAGAGAGGGGAGGGGAGAGGGGGAAGGGAGCGATTGTATCCTGTAAGGGAGAAAGGGAGGGGAGGATTGTGTCATGGAAACGGGAGGGGGATTATCATGGGAGGGAAAGAGGGAGAGATGTGTTCTGGAAGGGGGAGGGTTGTGTCACAGAAGGAGGGGAGGGGGAGTGTCAAAAGGAGAGTGGGCATTAGAGGGCAAGATGTCTGAGAGGAAAGTAGTAGGTGAGGAGGCGTGGTGTTATAGTAGACAGGAGGAGGAGTGGTGTTGTAGTAGGCAGGAGGAGGCGTGGCGTGTTAGTAGGCAGGAGGAGGCGTGGTGTTGTAGTAGGCAGGAGGAGGCGTGGCGTGGTAGTAGGCAGGAGGAGGCGTGGTGTTGTAGTAGGCAGGAGGAGGCGAAAGTTAGTAGGCAGGAGGAGTGGTGTTAGTAGACAGAGGGAGGTGTGGTGCTATAGTAGGCAGTGAGGGAGGTGGAAGTTGAAGTTGGCAGGAGGAGGTAGGTTGTAGTAGGCAGGAGGAGGCGTGGTGTGGTAGTAGGCAGGAGGAGGCGTGGCGTGGTAGTAGGCAGGAGGAGGCGTGGTGTTGTAGTAGGCAGGAGGAGGCGTGGCGTGTTAGTAGGCAGAAGGAGGCGTGGTGTTGTAGTAGGCAGGAGGAGGCGTGGCGTGGTAGTAGGCAGGAGGAGGCGTGGTGTTGTAGTAGGCAGGAGGAGGCGTTGTGTTGTAGTAGACAGGAGGCGGCGTGGCGTGGTAGTAGACAGGAGGAGGCGTGGCGTGGTAGTAGGCAGAAGGGGGCGTAGTGTCGGGAGCGGGCAGGAGGGAGCGTGGTGGGCAGGGGGAGGGTGGCGTGGGACAGCGATGGCGGCGTACCTTGCCTCGCCCTCACGATCAATATGACCCCGGCTCCCCTCCCCTCATTACCGCCACCCCCGGGCTCTCCCTGCCTGCCCCTACCCTGGCCAGCCTCCCTACCTGATCCTACCCTGGCCAGCCTCCCTACCTGTCCCTACCCTGGCCAGCCTCTGTGCCTGACCCTACCTTGGAAAGTCTCTATGCCTGACTCTGGCCAGCCTCTGTACCTAACCCCACCTGACCCTGGCCAAACTCTGTACCTGACATGACCCAACCTAACCTAAACACAATTTAAACTAAACTGAACAAGACTAAACCACGCTTCTATCTATCTAAATTTTGTCAAGCTCAAATAATCCTTGTCACCACTGTCATACACCCACAGTCATACACCCACCAACCCACAGTCATACACCCACCAACCCACAGTCATACACCCACCAACCCACAGTCATACACCCACCAACCCACAGTCATACACCCACCAACCCACAGTCATACACCCACCAACCCGCAGTCATACACCCACCAACCCGCAGTCATACACCCAACAACCCACAGTCATACACCCACCAACCCACAGTCATACACCCACCAACCCACAGTCATACACCCACCAACCCACAGTCATACACCCACCAACCCACAGTCATACACCCACCAACCCACAGTCATTCACCCATCAACCCACAGTCATACACCCACCAACCCACAGGCATACACCCAGCCTCTGTATCTGACATTACCTGACCTGACTTAACCAGATCCAATCAAGAAACCCATTATTTTTCACCTTGAAGCAGGTATCGAGGCCACCTGACCTGACCTCAATTACTCTGCAATATTCCCAAGGCATCTGACCACCTCTGCTAGCGTCTTCGGTACACCTAACATGACATGACCTGACCTGACCTGACCTGGCCTGACCTCCAAGAACGAGAAAATATACCCAAGATCTATTTAAATCTATCCCAGAAATTTAAACCTTCAATATATTTGTTTTTAGTTCATTTGTTATGTCTTTGTTTTGCTCTTGTGTTTACGGTTCTTGTTTATGAATTAAAGAAACAATAAGAGAATCCAGCCCGTCAAACTTCTACTGATAATCACAACTCGAATTATGCAACTGAAGAACAACAACAACAATAAGAAGAACAAGAAAAAAAAACAGCAGGATATAATTCCTATAGAACCTCATGACTAGTTTATTAATGCCTTAAGAAACACCAACAACAATCCTCAGCCAACACGGACCTACAAAACATCAACAAGGTGACGACAACAACAGCTCAAACGCTCCAGCTTAACACCTACAAATTTCCGGGAGTTTAGTGTCGCTACATGAAACATAAACACGGCGGCGAGTCCTACAGCTACACACTGTAACTGTCGGCGGAGCAAAGGACGAGACAGCGACGCTTACTCATTGGTGGAGCTTTAATAACAACAGCATGTGGTAACTAGGAGATGTGTGTGTGTTGTGAGGTAGTGAAGGACCACAACATCTCACGTTTTGTGTTACACGTCAAAGACTGAACAATCTGAAGCAGCGGCCCTCCCCCCACACCACGCTGCCTGTAGTAACACCACCGTTAATAAAGGACAAAACGGTACAATATGGAGGTGGGGGGTGGCGTGTGGACAAGGCACGAAAGAGCGGCCTTGTTAATATGATGGTCACCAGACACGGCCAACACCAGGTGGCGGGTGTAGCTCTTTCCTGCTGAATAAAAACCAAGAGCGAGTTTGACGACGCTACACGAACACCGTCCTCAAGGGGGACATCTTGGACTCGAGTGTGAGAGATTCGTCTTCAACTAAACACGATTTCTTTTCAACTTCTCCTAAAAAAATTCCTCTTCGACTCCAAGGCTGAAATTCGAGTCCCACTTGAAACGAATAAAATAAAATATATGTGAAGAGAAAATGTAAATACTGTGTTTGACTGTGTGAGGCTGATGGAAGCAACACTAATTATGCTGTATAATGGGTTGTGTTCAGTAAGGTCAGAGTGATTAGTGGCGCGCGCCATCACAGTGCCACGCCACTTCCCGCCTACTATACACGCCCCTACACCCACCACGCCTCCCTCTTGCCCAACTCAACAGGCCCACTTAGCTACCCCTACACGCCCCTTACCCTCCCCCCACCATATACCACGCCCCTTACTGCCCACCCCTTACGCGCCCCCACCCCTCCACACCACGCCCACCCACTCATCGTACACTAATAAGGTGATAAGATTAGCTCATCATGACACTGGTGTGAATCAGCATCAGGAACTCACCTTCCCCTGCATCAAGGTGCCCACCCTCACCCACCCTACCTGGCAGCCATTCACCTGCGTATTATACCACCTGACACGGAAAATCACACACACACACGGGATGACACGGTAGAACACAGTGCTTGTAAGGTAAATAGAAGCCAGCCTTAATGGGTCTCAACCTTAAACTATTAGGACTGAGGCCCATTAGTATTGAGAGCCGTCAGGATTGGGACTCATTAGGACTGAGGCCTATTAAGACTGGAACCATTAGGCCTGTGGTATCTTTGGACTGGGGCTCATTAGGACTGAGAACCATTGGAAATGTGACCCATTAGAATTGGGGCCCATTAAAACTGGGACCCAATAGGACTGGGGCCCATTAGGACTAGGGCCCATTAGGACAGGGGTTCATTTGATAAGATGCCCACCTAGTAACAGTGCAAAAGAGGGCATGCAAGATTATTCTCTCCCCTTCCTACTCCACATATCAAGAAGTGCTCAACACACTGACCCTTTCGACTCTCACTGACCATCACCACGACCTCATCTGCAAATTTGGTAAGAAGCTTCTACACCATCCTCGACACCGGCTCCTACTACCACCTGAGATCCCTAGTCCGAGAATTGCTGTTCGACACCACAACCGCATTCAGCCCATACGTGCACGAACTGATCGCTATAAGAACAGCCCAGTCCCAACCATTGTAAAAATTATCAATAACTTGTAATAAACCAGTGTATTCGCTCCCAGTAAACACTACTACTTGCACTGTCACTATGTTGAAATGAACTGTAGTTTGAGCTTTTCCCCATCTAGTTATTATATATCTTATTTGTATCACTTATGTTACTTGTATATTATTTGTAATTCGAAACCCATTCCCCAAATATGTAACTGTATATTTTCAGCCTTCTGGCTGCCAAGCTCTTTCAATAAACCGTTAATTATTATTATTATTATTATTATTATTATTATTATTATTATTATTATTATTATTACACTTAATTCTACCAGTTGAATCACAGGTGATGGCCGTCAGCCACGGTAGCTGAACACCAACTCAAAACCAGGGTTCGACTCCCTAATGAGAAAAATGTCCAATAAACAACATTTCAGGTCGAGTTGTTTACATATAGAATGGGGGACGGCCATCTTGTTTCCCTTTTTCACCTGGGGATTCTGCCGGCCGGTGTCACGACATGGCCGCCGGAGCCCATATAGCCCCTTTGTTACTACTGCTGCCGGATACACCTGTGTTGTAACCATAGGTGTATCCGGCACCTATACACACCTGCCTCGACGTCAGGTGTAACCACCACCTGTACACACCGGTACATCACACACCACAACACCTTCCACACTCCCAACGAACTCAATCCGTTCCAGCAGGTTGTTCGTTAACCGAAAAGTTCGTTAACCGAAACCATTGTTCAATGGGTTTTTGGGTAATTGGTTCCAGCTCACCGAAAATTGCCTAAATTCAACAAAAATGGTAGAAAAGTTCACTTACTTTGAGGTGTGTATGTAGAAGGCTCCTGGATGATGATGATGATGTGCATTTGAAGTGGGAGGTGGAGGAGGAGAAGGGAGAAGAGAAGGCATTGGGGTGGAAGAGAAGTCACCCCATGGCAACATTTTACCCATAAAATTTTAGTTCTCTTGGTGTATTTCAAGATTATTTTCTTTAAATCAACACTGCACTGCGCTATATATTGTCAATATGTAAAATAAATTTCAAAATGACCAATAATTTGCTTGGAAACACAGAAAAAAAGCGTTTAGTTGAAGAGAGTCTCAAGCAAGATGCTACCTCCAGTGAAAACAGAGAGAGACTAACGCCTGTTTGCTGTGTTAAGAGGCTGGATGCCGCGCATTAAACTAGTCACTTTACCTTCAATTATGTTCAATAAATGTTAAAATGACTAAAAAATTTAATATTAAACTTTTAAAATTATTGAATAGTATAAACTTCTTGATATTTACTAAAATAGTAAGGAATTTAAGCCCTAGAACCGATTAATGTATTGGCAGACTGATACTAAAGCTGGTTGCCCGGCCACTGCAAGCGAAAACATGTTGAGGTCGGTTCGTAAGAAATTCGTTAACCGAATTTCTGTTCGTTAACCGAACTGGAGATTCTTATGGAAGGCAGTTCGTTAACCGAAATTTCGTTAACCGAGGGATCACTTATATCTATAGTGTAACTAACTACACATTACAATACACTGAAATAATGAAACAAAAATATATTCAGAATCTAAGAGAAGTATAGGAGAATAATCCTTAAATACAAACTCTATAAAACTTAATCTTGGTTGCACCGCATTTTTTTCAGTAAGACAATATATATAATTACATTGGGCAGTCCATTACCACAAATTACACTGATAAACGGTACGTAATGGATACTGAATTACAAGTCTCATAACTAAGTCTGGCTAAAACAGTGGTAGACATTGTTTAGACATAAGCCAGTTGACCGCTGAGGTGAACATTAAACTAGTATGATTAAAATAGCAACCAATGATTTGAAGATTAATTAATGTAAATGTGAAATACCTAAGAGAATAGCAAATAAATAAAATACACCAACGAGATAAATAAATAAGAATGAATGGAAAATTATTGAACAATAAAATGAAAATAAGAAAACGAATAAACAGTAAAATGAAAATAAGTAAGAATAAAAAAAAGAATAACAATTACTACAATAAAACTAAATAAAACAAAATAAACAGAAAAGAATAAAGAAACAATAAATAAATAACACAGCAACACAAACAACATCATTTACTGTGTTACTTCACATCAACGTGTCCAACATTTGTCTTGACTCCATTTTCGTGAATATAATTAAGTCAAACATCATAACACACATCCCGGTAAAAAAAAAACACACCAACGACAACAATAAATAAATAAACATTAAAAATAAATTCAATATATTTTCCCTAAGATTTTTTTTATTACGAAGTCACGGCAAAAAGTTTGTATACGAATCTTCCTCAACATAATGCGGGGAAGCAGTTCTTTCACCACAGTTATACTCGTAGGTTATACTGTAGAGATCCCCCGTGTTCAGAATACAGAGCCACTTATTGACGGTACAGTTACAGCCACTTATTGACGGTACAGTTACAGCCACTTATTGACGGTACAGTTACAGCCACTTATTGACGGTGCAGTTACAGCCACTTATTGACGGTACAGTTACAGTCCAAACTCCTTGTACACTTGAGGGCGGTTGACAACATGTGAATGCTGCTTGCATTATAAATTGTCAGAATAAAAAACTAAAAAAAAAAGTCAGATACTAAGAAAAACTGAGTAAATTAATGTTAAAATATCAATCTACCTTACCTACATCACCTCCTTAAGTAGATGGTATATTATCCAGCATGTCCAGGGAATATTGTCTAAAATAATATAGTATAATTGGTTATTTTACTTCAATTATGACCTTGTGTGATAATAGGACATAGTACCATAATAAACCTTTTCTCAAACTGTTAAATAACTCAACAAAAATAATAATAATCCATTCTAAACAACGGATTATCAGACGTAGATGTCATAATTCAGCTCATGATAATTATCCATACACTCTCGTGTATAAATTCCACCGTCAAAATTTGTATTGTCGGAAGAAGTTTTACTGTCTGAATGTCTGTCTAATTCTACAAAAACTCTCCGTTAGTATCCGTCTATTTCCTCTGTTACCTCATCACTTAAGAGTATTACAAAATATTACCACTTACTGTAACACCTGATGTGCATACTCATATTTATAATCCTGTGTATTTTGTAACTGAAAGAAATTACAGGTACAGGAATATTTAGTTACTCTTGCGGTATACAAAATCATACATCTATCTATCTATCTATACTGTATCTATCTATCTATCTATCTATCTACTGTATTTATCTATTTATATCTATTTTATTAACTCACCTGTACCATTAATCATCAGTTTATTTATCTTAATCTTCTTCCCATTTTGATTTATTCCTCTTAACAATGTATGTATCTACACCCACAAACATACCTACTATCCACTCCCAAACACCCACAAACAAACCTACTATCCACTCCCTACACCCACAAACATATCTATTATCCACGCCCTACACCCACAAACATGCCTACTATCCACGCTCTACACCCACAAACATACCTACTATCCACGCTCTACACCCACAAACACACCTACTATCCACGCCCCACACCCACAAACAAACCCACTATCCACGCCCCACACCCACAAACAAACCTACTATCCACGCCCCACACCCACAAACAAACCTACTATCCACGCCCTACACCCACAAACAAACCTACTATCCACGCCCTACACCCACAAACAAACCTACTATCCACGCCCTACACCCACAAACACACCTACTATCCACGCCCTACACCCACAAACAAACCCACTATCCACGCCCTACACCCACAAACAAAACTACTATCCACTCCCTACACCCACAAACAAACCTACTATCCACGCCCCACACCCACAAACAAACCTACTATCCACGTTCTACACCCACAAACATACCTACTATCCACCCCACACAAACAAACCTACTATCACGCCCCACACCCACAAACAAACCTACTATCACGCCCTACACACAATCAATCATTACATATCCACGCCCCACGCCCACAAACAAACCTACTATCCACGCCCCACACCCACAAACAAACCTACTATCCACGCCCTACACCCACAAACAAACCTACTATCCACGCCCCACACCCACAAACAAACCTACTATCCATTCCCTACACCCTCAAACATACCTACTATCCACTCCCTACACCCACAAACAAACCTACTATCCACGCTCTACACCCACAAACAAACCTACTATCCACGCCCTACACCCATAAACAAACCTACTATCCACGCCCTACACCCACAAACAAACCTACTATCCACACCCTACACCCACAAACAAACCTACTATCCACGCCCTACACCCACAAACAAACCTACTATCCACGCCCCACACCCACAAACAAACCTACTATCCACGCCCTACACCCACAAACAAACCTACTATCCACGCCCCACACCCAAAAACAAACCTACTATCCACGCCCCACACCCACAAACAAACCTACTATCCACGCCACACACCCACAAACAAACCTACTATCCACGCCCCACACCCACAAACAAACCTACTATCCACGCCTCATCACAGGAAACAGGTAAAACATTTCTGTGATCGTTCTTCAATAATTCCATACGCCAACCTTATCTGCATTTATCTCAATTACAGTATAAAATTTTAGTGGTAATTTCAGCATCGGAATCAATCAATCAATCAATCAATCAATCAATCAATCTCTCTCTCTCTCTCTCTCTCTCTCTCTCTCTCTCTCTCTCTCTCTCTCTCTCTCTCTCTCTCTCTCTCTCTCTCTCTCTCTCTCTCTTTCTCTCTCTCTCTAGATGGAAAATTTCATGACGTAAAATCCGATGAAAACTCTTCCCTGTTTATACATGTTGCTTCGAGGTTTTGTTTTCACGTTAACCTCATGTTTCGTTTCGATAAATGACACATATCACAGGAGGTGAACTACAAACTGACCTTTGACCTGACACCGACGACCGACCGACGGAAGATGGGGCTTCGGGTTTAATCGTATCCCATTTGAGAGTTTTATGAATGTGAAGCCCCGAATTAGTCAACAAACCCTACAGCTCAATTTGGATTCGAACTTGTGCATCTTGTTCTTGAATCAGAACCGTATCTCACACATATATAGGGGTTAGGTTAGGTTGGGTTGGGTTAGGTTGGGTTAGGTTGGGTTAGGTTGGGTTGGGTTAGGTTGGGTTGGGTTAGGTTAGAATGGGTTAGGTTAGGTGAGCCGTGTCCATCACAACCAGACAATTATCCCCGTCCATCAGATCTTCCCTTTAACAAATCCTCAACATAAAGACAAATTCACCTCCATGTGTTAAAATCTTACTACACTACATTACCGTCACCACTATACCAAACCTGTGTAATATTATCACACTAATACACTATTAAGACATCACCAAATCCATCAATAAACAGTACATCTTCCTTTACACTTGATTAGAAAGAAAAACAAGAAAATATGCCCAGAATCTCAAATTCATTCACTAACATTACGAAAAATTACAAGAGTTAAGAGTCAAAGCAAGATATGTACTGTACGCAATGTTGATGTTATTTTGTTCGCCATCATTGTGTCCTAAAGTTAATCTGTTTTGTGAAGTAAATCCTCGGACTTAGGAACAAATCATCATGTGTACCTTTGAGTATTAAGGTCTTGATCCATTTCCTTGATGTCTACCGTTTGGAACAGGTAACGCCACCACAATTGTTTTAACCAAGACGAAAACGGACGAAAAAAAAGCTTCTACAAATATCAAGTATTAATTTTCTCTCTTTACAGGATCTAATACTCTTGGAAATGTGTTTAAATTAATCTGATTTGTTTTCATTTATTGTCGATCCTTTATAAGAGGACTCGTGGATCCCCCGAGCCTAGCCGGCCATTTTGTTTACATTTTTCGGTCGCTCTAAAATGCCATTAAAACAATATTGAGTATAAACGTTTGGCTCAACTGATGATCTCAAACATGTCCCAACATTTTTTTGCCTCAACTCCACATTCTGTAACTCATTTAGGTAGATGTCCCTCGCTACACATACACTGGACTATGTGTAATGTTGCAGCTAATGTGTTATCAAGATATTGCACATTATAAGTTCATGTGTGGTCATTATTATATCAAACGGAGGAATTTTAAAGAGCTATTACACCACCTGTATCATTAGTTGTCGCCAGGTGAAGGAATATTTAGGTAGATAATATTTTATTTACTGTAATTAAAGTTTCAATACCTAAGACGTTCCACTTTAAGAGTCTTTCAACCTCAGGTAAGGTCTTAAGACTTTCTACTCTAGGTCTTACACCCTGGAGTAGCTGTATCGTCCACATAGGTAATTACTCCACAAGGAACTACAAGTTACACCTTGACGTAAGACTTCATTTACTGCCAAAATTTATAGGGAAATATTTTTTCACAAAGAATTTCAAGTTACAATTTCACATAATAAGTCACATTACAAACGTTCCTTCGGCTTACAGTTAAACTTTGTAATGTCAAGATATTATTTTCACTGCAGAGGAAAGTATCCGTCATCATCACCACACACACACACAAAGACAAAACTCCTGTATCCAGATTCTCAAAAGTTTATAAATTAAATTCTTCCCTAAAATTAAACAGACAATACATCTATTTATCATAGAGTATGTGAACAATATCGACGCCATATTGGTTACCATCTTTGAGTTATATAATTAGTTAGCTACATAGTGTTAATTATTTAGTTAAATAGGAAAAATAATCTACTAGCGTGTGTTGTGACCAAAATAAATCAACATTGTATTTACTTTCTCCTCCAGGGGGCACTAAGTCTAGAAAAATGACACAATTGACATCTACATAAAGTGACTGACCAAGGGTAGATATTGGCTACCTTTTGTGTTACTTTGAGGTCGTAAGAACACACAGAGCTGCTCTTAAGGATGTTTACCACAATACACCTCAACCAGTTTCTCATTCACTAAGGTCAAACAATAAATCTGGTTCACAAGATACACCGTAAATTTTATTAGAATACAATGATCAATTACTGTATTATTGTATTGAGGCGAATAGTCTTATGGTGTTAAGATGTGTTCTTAAGCCACGAAGGTAAACAAAAGGTATTCAATATCTGCCTTGGTTGACGATGATCTGTAGATGTTAGCAAGTCCTCCTCCTCATGCTCTCGAGTAAGGTAAGGAAGGCCTCACCTGACCAAAATTGTTAATTAAGATAGATTACCTGAAGATTAACCCTCCCAGCTTATTTCAACTAATGATTAACCTAACGCTACCTGGGAAGTTAAGTTAGGTTAGATTAAGTTAGGTTAGGTTAGGTTAGGGTAGGGTAGGGTAAGGTAGGTCAGGTCAGGTCAGGTCAGGTTAGGCAGTGCCAGTGTAGTTAATCTTGAGGTTAAATAAACTAGAGGCTAATCTTCACATGAGCCAGTAAGACACTTTGACGGAGGCGGTTACGTATAACAGGAAAGCTCTGATAACATATAATGTACAGTATATACCGTTTAAGTTGCGTCAGCAGCTCTATACACCACTTATTGACTTACTCATTCACTGCCGTAGAAATATTTACTTCTCTAACAGGTTTCTATATGGTTCCCAGTCATTATAATACGACCTTGTAAAATCAAATGATCTAAATTAAACTAAACTTATCCAAATTAAACTTATTAGCTAACAAATCTTTCTAAAACACGATATATGCAAATCAAAAGTTCTAAATTCAACTTAACTTATCGTAATATCACTATTATAACTAAACCATTTTAATTAAACCTAACCTAAACACCTCAAGTGCCACAAACAGAAGGAAAAAACACCTTTAATATTATCGTGTAGGAGGCCCCTGTAACCCACTAACTCCAGGTAATGCATCTATATCAATCTACCTGCGTCGGAAGCTCTATACGTGACTATGATCGTTACCCACTGCTGGAGAACATTTGTACTTCTATAATTACCCCTGGAGAAACAATGCACCAATTTACGATGTATTTATTTTATTTTTCATTTATTTTTTATTCTTGGTCCATACTGTAAACACCGCCCGCTTGTGAGTCCCGTCAGCCATTTTGTTCTAACTTTCGGGGATTCTAAAATAAACTATAAATAAATAAATAAATAAATAAATAAATAAAACAAGCATCTTTTGTTTTTCTAACCCATGAGCTGTGAGTCTTCATTATATACTTCAACATTACTGTAAACTAAGGCTAGAGAGGGTGTGTACAGTACTAGTGGAACCAAGACGAGAAGGTATTTCAAATCCCTAAAGGGTTTTACAAGTGGAGAGTCTTACAAGTGGAGGGTCTTACAGGTGGAGGTCTTACAAGTGGAGGGTCTTACAGGTGGAGGGTCTTACAGGTGGAGGGTCTTACAAGTGGAGGGTCTTACAAGTGGAGGGTCTTACAAGTGGAGGGTCTTACAGGTGGAGGATTTTAATAAGGATAAATACAACAAGTCTTACAGTTGAATCAGCCAAGTCGAGGAAAACTCTTAAGAGTCATGTAACTTCTACCTGGTGTTACCTGTAATCAAGCTAAGGTATATGTAAGAAGAATATTATCTCGTTACTATCCATTCCTCTTCCACTATCCTGCGAGGTGGTGTATTAATAGGCACAGATACTCATGATAAAGAAGGAATAAAGAGAAAGACGCAAGATACCTATAAAATGCGACAGAATATACCCACACATGCGTAATCTTAACCCATCCCAACCCATCCCAACCCAACCCAACCCTATCCTACCCTCAGCTTCACCACAGTACACAAAGTCATTCTTGGTATCAGAGTGACGCATAAACACCCTGTATCGCCTAAGACACATTTGAATCGGATGGTTCGTTGACGGTTTTATTTCTTCGGTATAAAACAGTGAAGCAATTAGTTCGTGGGAACAGCGAGTCAAAATACTTCACATCAGCTTCGTTTACGACCTCCAGATGATATTTACTTCTGTTGTCTATATCAATCACATTTTATAATGAAAACAAAAATATGGTTAGTTACTTATAAATGAAAATAAATCATACTTAGATACTTAGGAGTGGGGAAAAAAGATACTTAAGATACTTAAAAATGAAAACACTTTGATACTTAAATTAGACAAATAAATTGATGGATAAAGATTTAACTATGAGCGGTGGATATTACGACACAGCCCAGCTATCAATACATAGGCGCTTATTTAGCTGTGAAGTTCTTCTAGAAAACCCAATAAAAGATGTGTCATTTAAAACTTTCTGCTAATTTTAACACCATCCGTCATTTTAAACCTTGGCACCTGTAGATTAAGAAAATATATGGTGATATTTTTTCTGATGGGTCGTATTTGTCCAGAGAAGTAAAAGAGGAAAAAAATCACTTGAGAGGCATGACGCACAGAGTGTCTTAAGGTGATAAAAGATCATATACTACCATTTGGGTTTTCAAATTAAGTTCATTACATAAAATATCAAACTCATAAAGATTACAAAAGAACAGAACACCATGAGCTCTCTACAGCTATTGTCAGCTGTCAATATGCTGATGTACAGAAGCTATACAATGTTATTGGTGACTGTAATCCCAGGAAAATGATGCTCTTATAAACTTGGTAACTGGAGCTGTAATGCCAGAAAATGCCAAATATGACAATCTATGTGCATATGAAGTTGGAAGACAAAATTATGAAAATTTTGTCAAGGAACGTATTGTTGGTCCATTGAGCATCTGGGAAAAGATGTCCAAGGTTAATCTTTTGTCGTGGAAAGCAGCAAATAAGACTTCAACCATCAAATTGCTATCACAAGTTATAGAACTTAAGCAGGACATACAGTATATGCATCACAGAAGGGCAGCACTGTACATATCAAGTCACCAGACACTGATGTGTTTGGCATATTAAAGCAGCCTCAACTTGGAGAAAATACAAGTATGATAACAGGAACTGGTGAGTGACGACACATTGGGCAGAGAGCCTTACAGGTTTCCATGCCTTCACAGGATCTGACTGCATTGGAAAATTTGTTGGCAAAGGAAAGAAAGCATGTTGGAGCACTTTGATGAAATCTAACACAAAAGTCCTAGATGCATTCAAGATGCTGAGTAGACCAAATGTCCTCCAGCAGACATGTTTATTGGTCTAAAGGAATTTGTATTTAAGCCTGTTTACTGAGAACTACCAGCGACTGCAGCAACTCTAAAGTATCATATATTGAGAGGAAGGTATCAAGCTCTTCTGTGGTCTTGTGATGCAGACAGTGAAATGCTTTCACAATTAGAGCATGGCTGGAAGATTGACAATGACTGTTTTATACTAGTAATATCAGACCAACCACCAGCTCCAGAAGCAATCACAGAACTTGTTAAATGTGGATGTGGCGTCAGGAAATGTGGATCATTGTCATGTTCATACAGGAAGAATCAGAAAGAATAGCATGACATGCACCGAGATGTGTAACTGTCAAGCAGATGATGAGAAATGTCGCAAACAAGGTGAAGGAATTCGTTGTACACAGAAGATTCTGATGACGAGGGGACTGGAAGCAATGTCGTAAATACAACTTGTAGACTTCTGGTATACATGATATATAACACTCACAAACTTTTAATAAAATATAAAAACGGGTGGTTCCAGTTTTCAGATAATGGTACATGTATATGTTTAATTTCCAGGTATTTGTCTCTTGAAGTGTTATTATTACTTTATCAAAATTCTTCTTTGCCAGAGACAGGTGATGGTACATATGAGCAGCCATGTTTGTAATAATATACCTAAGATATTATAACAGCATTCATAATATATTATGTTAAATTGTAATCATATAATACTACATGTTCATAGGTTATTAGTCATGTCTTAAGTTACTTAGGACTTAATGGTAATACGTCTGTGGTTCATTACGCCGCTCTTTGATAAAACTTCTTTAATGGCATAAAACTTATAATAAACCATTCAGAAAAAATGACACCACAGTTCCTTAATATAATTTATAAGGATTATTATGATGTATGGTGTCAAATTAAATATTAAATTTTTACGGGATTACTGCTTCCTACACTAAAAACGCGCCTTGAATCCCAAACTTTTTACCAACCCCCTACCTACTTTTACCTAACTTCTGACATAATCTAAACCTAACCTTACCCACCTCTACCCAGCTCTACCTAACCTGACACAACCTAACCCAACCTAACCTAAACCCAATTCCAATCCCAACCTAACTAACCTAACTTTCCCACCCGCCGACCGAACTCCATTCATTTCTATTGCCCACTTCAACTTAACTTAATCCAACCTGACGTAATCTAACCTAACCTATTGAAACTTAACTTAACAACCTACCTCATCTAACACCACTTTGTAATCTCTTTGCACTACCGCTCACAGGATGAGTATGGGGGGCACAATAAACTAGCCTCTAACTGGCAAAATTAACAAAACTAACCTAACCTAACCCAACCTGACTTTACCTAACCTGATCTGATCTATCCAACTTAAACACCTTAGAATATATAATAAAGCCGCCTGGTTAATTTAGGCTAAATATGGTTGATTCATAATTCGTTTTGACAGAAATTCCCGGCAAAATAACGTATCTATATTGAGAACCAACGCCATGTTGGTTCCACGTTAACAAGACACGGATACACTACAGAATAACCCGCGTTCGTTTAACCTCAATTACTACAGTTTACTTTATAATCTTACTTCACAATCTTCACTATATCTCACTTCACAATCTTCACCACATCTCACTTCACAATCTTCACTACATCTCACTTCACAATCTTCACTACATCTCACTTCACAATCTTCACTACATCTCACTTCACAATCTTCACTACATCTCACTTCACAATCTTCACCACATCTCACTTCACAATCTTTACTACATCTCACTTCAAAATCTTCACTACATCTCACTTCACAATCTTCACTACATCTCACTTCACAATCTTCACTACATCTCACTTCACAATCTTCACTACATCTCACTTCACAATCTTTACCACATCTTACCTCACAATCTTCACTACATCTCACTTCACAATCTTCACTACATCTCACTTCACAATCTTCACTACATCTCACTTTACAATCTTCACTAAATCTCACTTCACAATCTTCACTACATCTCACTTCACAATCTTCACTACATCCCACTTCACAATCTTCACTACATCTCACTTCACAATCTTCACTACATCTCACTTCACAATCTTCAATACATCTTACTTCACAATCTTCACTACATCTCACTTCACAATCTTTCACTACATCTCACTCACAATCTTCACCATATCTCACTTCACAATCTTTACTACATCTCACTTCACAATCTTCACTACATCTCACTTCACAATCTTCACTACATCTCACTTCACAATCTTCACTACATCTCACTTCACAATCTTCACTACATCCCACTTCACAATCTTCACTACATCTCACTTCACAATCTTCACTACATCTCACTTCACAATCTTCACTACATCTCACTTCACAATCTTCACTACATCTCACTTCACAATCTTCACTACATCTCACTTCACAATCTTCATTACATCTCACTTCACAATCTTCACTACATCTCACTTCTGGGTAATCTTCAATTTTTCAACTTCAATTTCAAATTTTCACTTTCACATCTCACTTCACAATCTTCACTATATCTCACTTCACAATTTCACTACATCTCACTTCACAATCTTCACTACATCTCACTTCACAATCTTCACTACATCTCACTTCACAATCTTCACTACATCCCACTTCACAATCTTCACTACATCTCACTTCACAATCTTCACTACATCCCACTTCACAATCTTCACTAACACCATCCTTCATCACTACATATAACATCCATCATCACTACTTATAACACCATCCATCATCATCACTACATATAACACGATCCATCATCACTACATATAACACCATCCACCATCACTACATATAGAACCATCCATCACGACATATAACACCATCCAACATCACTACATATATCACCACCCATCATCACTACATATAACATCATCCATCATCACTACAGATAACTCCATCCATCATCACTACATATGACACCATCCAGCATTACTACATATAACACCAACCATCATCACTACATATAACATCATGCATCATCACTACATATAACACCATCCATCATCACTACATATAAAACCATTCTATCATCACGACATATAACATCATCCATCATCACTACATATAACACCATCCATCATCACTACATATAGAACCATCCTATCATCACTACATATAATATCATCCATCATCACTACATATAACACCATCCAACATCACTACATATGACACCACCCATCATCACTACATATAACACCATCCATCATCACTACATATAAAACCATCCTATCATCACTACATATAACATCATCCATCATCACTACATATAACACCATCCAACATCACTACATATGACACCACCCATCATCACTACATATAACACCATCCAACATCACTACATATGACACCACCCATCATCACTACATATAACACCATCCATCATCACTACATATAAAATCATCCTATCATCACTACATATAACACCATCCATCATCACTACATATAACGCCATCCATCATCACTACATATAACACCATCCATCATCATTACATATAACACCATCCATCATCACTACATAAAACACCACCCATCATCACTACATATAACACCATCCATCATCACTACATATAACACCATCCATCATCACTACATATAACACCATCCAGTATCACTACATATAACACCATCCATCATCACTACATAAAACACCACTCATCATCACTACATATAACACCATCCATCATCACTACATATAACACCATCCATCATCACTACATATAACACCATTCATACAATATCTTCACTATATTACTACAGCATCTCAACTACTACTATTACTACTTTACTATATTACTACAGCATCTTAACTACTACTGCAATATCTTTACTATATTACTACAGCATCTCAACTACTACTACTACTACTTTACTATAACATGTTCAGTTTGAGGCTGAGGAACAAAATTCCAACCTCATTATTTTATCTCTCCCTAAATCTCAAGTTTAGGTCACCAGAAGAACCAGATATTATTATCAAGTTTAAGATGGATCGAATGCAAGTGATCCAGTTCAGAGCAGCTCTCAAGGAGTTGGAGAATGTAGAGGCTCTCCGGACCTCATCTGTATTAAGCCTTCACCTCCCATCATCTTCCTCCCTGATACTCGTAAAAAATAGACTCAAGGATGAACAAAGCCGTGCGGCCAACATAAAGTCCGTTTCCAACCGCTCTTCAGTGCAAGAAGCACTGAAGAGTACTGTGGATATTGTATCCACCGTCAATGTCATGCCATCCCATGGGCTTTTAGTGTTTTATGGCCAATCAGTTCTCAACAAAGCAACCGGCGAGGTGAGTCGCCTTCGCCGGACGTTAACACCTCCTCAACCAGTCCAAGATTTTAAATACGATGTTAGCAAGACATTCTCCACACACTCACTGCACCAACTACTCGTCTCCCAAGAGGGAGGCGTTGGCTACATCATCCTCGATGGGTCAGCAGTTGCCCTTGGAACCCTCTCTGAAAATGGACTAAAGGTCCACCACCATGAGAACGTGGACATTCCAAAAAAGCACGGGAGAGGTGGCCAGTCCGCTCCCAGGTTCTAGCGCATCCGCCTGGAAAAGAGGCAATTGCTGGTGAAGAAAGTAATTGCTCTCAGCGAACAGTTTTATCTGGATGAAAATAAGGCGACCGTGCAGGTGCAGGCCCTGGTGGTAGGGGGTCCTGGTCAGCTGAAGGACCAGTTGGTGGAGCGTCTCCCCCAGCTCTTGAAGGGTGCTGTAAGACGTGTAGAAAACACCTCATACTCCGGCCGTCAAGGGCTGAGGGAGGCCATCAATGCCACACGGGACCTCCGCCAGCACATGCTTTTGGAAAAGTCTAACACTGTCCTCAGCTCCATATTTGAAAAACTCAGGGTCGATGAACCGGACATGGTCTGCTTTGGTGATGAAGTTCGAGCGGCCATGGAGGATGGTGCCGTCCAAGTTGTAGTGCTATGGGACGAGTCCCCTGAAGTCGCCTGGTTCGCAGAAAACTGTCCCGAGGAGACCGAATTACTTGTGATACCCAACACAACTAATAATACAAACATGCTGGTAAGTACGTTTGGGGGGATAGCGGCCTTAAATAAATACCCAAGAGCCGTCCCATACGAAGAGGAGGCCGAGTGAGGCAAATAAAATATAAAAAAAATAAATAAAATGTAATAAAAAATATAAAATAAAAAAATGTAAAAAAATAAAAATAATTGTATTTTTTTATAAATAACAAACGTGTCTTATTAAAACTAATTGATTTAAAATGTACCAAAATGAACTTCGCATAAGAAAGTAAACACCATCATTAACATTTCAATACAATAATAAACAATATCTTCCTTTCACTCCTATAATATAGCTTACTTTAATACATATTATACATATTAATGTATAGTCAATAATATCCAAAACTATAGCTCTTTATCTTTATTTCACTTAACCTATTAAATATACATAGTAAGTGTAGGTAACATCCTATTGATTATGTATAGTGAGGGTAGGTAATACATCTAGCAAACCAAAACAATTACACTAAAGATAATTATCTAAGCTAAGACACTGTTAACTTATTATCCCTGGGATCCTAACATAACCTAGCCTAGCCTAGCCTAGCCTAGCCTAGCCTCGCCTAGCCTAGCCTAGCCTAGCCTAACCTAACCTAACCTAACCTAACCTAACCCTAACCCTAACCTTAAACTATAACTGCATGTAGTGGGAGCCACATAGTTATCTGTTGGTCCTTAGACAATGTAAAAAAATATCCTTGTTTAAGGTGAGTTAGATTTTTTACGTTATAATTGTGACAGACGGTCTTATGTGCTGTGTGTGTGTGTGTGAACAACTTTAATGTACCAGACACTGGCAGTCCAGGACATCACTTCTCTAATCATAGTATTTATTGGTCAGATCAGAACAAGAGAAGTTGACCCTGTGAAGTCCAGGTGTGTAACTGGTTGATTGCACACGTGGTACGTAGGGGTTCCTCTTCAAAGTTGGTGAAAGGCTGTAACACCTTAAAG
>NW_024730206.1:0-6566 GCF_018991925.1 Homarus americanus | reverse complement strand
CTACTATATTTCACACAAAGCCTGTTCAACGACCTTATGGCGCCATGAACCTCTAATGGGGACCACCTGTGCCGCTTAGGTGATCGGAGCAACGTTTTACCAAATCCGGCATCGAAACACGAGGATCAATTTATATTTCAATAGCCCAATAAAGCACCCTTACTTCTACATTTAATCAACACCTCACCCCACCAGGATTTGAACCAACGATCTTATAATTGTGACCGGGGAACGCTACCTCTGGGCCACTAGGATAATAAAAGCAGTCCTAGACTCTACTATATTTTACACAAAGCCTGTTCAACGAGCTATTCGCGCTGTGAACCACTATAGAGGACCACCCGTGCCGCTTAGGTGACCAGAGCAACGTTTAACCAAATGCTGCTTCGAAACAGGAGGATCCATATATATTTCATTAGTCAATGTTAACTTCTATATAAATCAACACCACCACACCAGATTTCAACTAACGATTCATACTAGACTGGGGAACGCTACCTCTAGGCCACCAGGACAATAAAAGCAGTCCTACACTCTACTATATTTCACACAAAGCCTGTTCAACGACCTTATGGCGCCATGAACCTCTAATCGGGACCACCCGTGCCCCTTAGGTGATCAGAGCAACGTTTTACCATATCCGGCTTGGAAACACGAGTATCCATATATATTTCAATAGCCCAATAAAGCACTCGGACTTCTACATATAATCAACACCTCACCCCACCAGACTGAACCCATGATCTTATAATTGTGACTGAGGAAAACGCTACCTATGGGCCACCAGGACACGAAGCAGTCCCAGACTCTACTATATTTCGCACAAAGCCTGTTAACTGACCTTAGTGGCGCCATGAACCTCAATAAAATTGCGACGCTTTTAGGGTGACTTTGGAGTAACGTTTCATCAAACTCGGCTGGAAAACACGAGGATCCATATATATTTATTGTATTCAATAGCACGCGGACTTCTACATATAATCAACGCCTCACCCGACCAGGATTTGAAGCCACGATCTTATAATTGTGACCGGAGAACGCTACCTCTGGGCCACCAGGACAATTAAAGCAGTCCTAGACTCTGCTATATTTCACACAAAGCCTGTTCAACGAGCTTATGGCGCCGTGAACCTCTCATTGGGACCACCTGTGCCGCTTAGGTGATCAGAGCAACGTTTTACAAAATGCGGCTTCGAAACCCGAGGATCCATATATATTTCATTAGCCCAATAACGCACGCAGACTTCTACATATAATCAACACCTCACCCCACCAGGATTTAAACCCACGATCTTATAAATGTGACCGAGGAATGCTACCTATGGGCCACGAGGACACTATAAGCAGTCCTAGACTCTGTTATATTTCACACAAATCCTGTTCAATGAGCTTATGGCACCGTGAACCACTATAGGGGACCACCCGTGCTGCTTAGGTGACAAGAGCAACGTTTTACCAAATCCGGGTTGGAAACACGAGGATCCATATATATTTCATTAGCCCAATAAAGCACGCGGACTTCTACATATAATCAACACCTCACCCACCAGGATTTGAACCAACGATCTTAAAATTGTGACTGGGGAACGCTACCTCTGGGCAACCAGGCCAATAAAAGCAGTCCTAGACTCTACTATATTTCACACAAAGCCTGTTCAACGACCTTATGGCGCGATGAACCTCTAATGGGGACCACCCGTGCCGCTTAGGTGATAAGAGCAACGTTTTACCAAATCCTGCTTCGAAACACGAGGATCCATAGATATTTCATTAGCACAATAAAGCACGCGGACTTCTACATATAATTAACACCTCACCCCACCAGGATTTGAACCCACTATCTTATAATTGTGACCGGGGAACGCTACCTCTGGGCCACTAGGACAATAAAAGCAGTCCTAGACTCTACTATATTTCACACAAAGCCTGTTCAACGGGCTTATGGCACCGTGAACCTCTAATGGGGACCACCCGTGCCGCTTAGGTGATCATAACAACGTTTTACCAAATGCTACTTCGAAACAGGAGGATCCATATATATTTCATTAGCCCAATAAAGCACGCGAACTTCTACATATAATCAACACCTCACCCCACCAGGATTTTAACCAACGATCTTATAATTGTGACCGGGGAACGCTACCTCTGGGCCACTAGGAAAATAAAAGCAGTCCTAGACTCTGCTATATTTCACACAAAGCCTGTTCAACGAGCCTATGGCGCCGTGAACCTCTAATGGGGACCATCCGTGCCACTTAGGTGATCAGAGCAACGTTTTACCAAATCCGGCTTCGAAACACAAGGATCCACAACAACACTACTTCCACCAGATTCAACTCACGATCTTATAATTGTGACCCTTATAGCTACCCATGGGCCACCAGGACACTATTGGTACAGTCCCCAGACTCTGCTATATATTTCACACAAAGCCTGTTCAACGACCTTATGGCGCCATGAACCTCTAATGGGGACCACCGTACCGCTTAGGTTATCAGAGCAACGTTTTACCAAATCCGGCTTGGAAACACGAGGATCCATATATATTTCATTAGCCCAATAAAGCACGCTGACTTCTACATATAATCAACGCCTCACCCGACCAGGATTTGAAGCCACGATCTTATAATTGTGACCGGGGAACGCTACCTCTGGGCCACCAGGATAATTAAAGCAGTCCTAGACTGTGCTATATTTCACACAAAGCCTGTTCAACGAGCTTTTGGCGCCGTAAACCTCTAATGGGGACCACCCGTGCCGCTTAGGTGATCAGAGCAACGTTTTACCAAATGCGGCTTCAAAACACTAGGATCCATATATATTTCATTTGCCCAATAAAACACGCGGACTTCTACATATAATCAACACCTCACCCCACCAGGATTCGAACCCACGATCTTCTAATTGTGAGCGGGGAACGCTACCTCTGGGCCACCAGGACAATAAAAGCAGTCCTAGACTCTGCTATATTTCACACAAAGCCTGTTCAACGAGCTTATGGCGCTGTGAACCACTATAGGGGACCACCCGTGCCGCTTAGGTGTTCAGAGCAACGTTTTACCAAATGCGGCTTCGAAACAGGAGGATCCATATATATTTCATTAGCCCAATAAAGCACGCGGACTTCTTCATATAATCAACACCTCACCCCACCAGGACTCGAACCCACGATCTTCTAATTGTGACCGGGGAACGCTACCTCTGGCCCACCAGGACACTAAAAGCAGTCGTAGACTCTGCTATGTTTCACACAAAGCCTGTTCAACGAGCTTTTGGCGCCGTGAACCTCTAATGGGGACCACCCGTGCCGCTTAGGTGATCAGAGCAACGTTTTACCAAATGCGGCTTCGAAACACGAGGATCCATATATATTTCATTAGCCCAATAAAGCATGCGGACTTCTACATATAATCAACACCTCACCCCACCAGGATTTGAAACCACGATCTTATAATTGTAACCGGGGAACGCTACCTCTGGGCCACCAGGACAAAAAAAGCAGTCCTAGACTCTGCTACATATCACACAAAGCCTGTTCAACGAGCTTATGACGCTGTGAACCTCTAATGGGGACCATCCGTGCCGCTTAGGTGATCAGAGCAACGTTTTACCAAATCCGGCTTGGAAACACGAGGATCCATATATATTTCATTAGCCCAATAAAGCACTCGTACTTCTACATATAATCAACACCTCACCCCACAAGGATTCAAACCCACAATCTTATAATTGTGACCGGGGAACGCTACCTCTGGGCCAACAGGACAATAAAAGCATTCGTAGGCTCTGCTATATTTCACAGAAAGCCTGTTCAACGAGCTTATGGCGCTGTGACCCTCTAATGGAGACCACCCGTGCTGCCTAGGTGATCAGAGCAACGTTTTACCAAATGCGGCTTCAAAACACGAGGATCCATATATATTTCATTTGCCCAATAAAGCACGTGGCTTCTACATATAAACAACACCTCACCCCACCAGGATTCGAACTCACGATCTTCTAATTGTGACCGGGGAACGCTACCTCTGGGCCACTAGGACAAAAAAAGCAGTCCTAGACTCTGCTATATTTCAAACAAAGCCTGTTCAACGAGCTTATGACGCTGTGAACCTCTAATGGGGACCATCCGTGCCGCTTAGGTGATCAGAGCAACGTTTTACCAAATCCGGCTTCGAAACACGAGGATCCATATATATTTCATTAACCCAATAAAGCACGCGGACTTCTACATATAATCAACACCTCACTCCACTAGGATTCGAAACCACGATCTTATAATTGTGACCGGGGAATGCTACCTCTGGGCCACCAGGACAATAAAAGCAATCCTAGACTCTGTTATATTTCACACAAAGCCTGTTCAACGAGCTTATGGCGCTGTAAACCTCTAATGGGGACCATCCGTGCCGCTTAGGTGATCAGAGCAACGTTTTACCAAATCCGGCTTCGAAACACGAGGATCCATATATATTTCATTAGCCCAATAAAGCACGCGGACTTCTACATATAATCAACACCTCCCCCCACCAGGATTCGAACCCACGATCTTATAATTGTGACCGAAGAATGCTACCTATGGGCCACGAGGACACTATAAGCAGTCCTAGACTCTGTTATATTTCACACGAAGCCTGTTCAATGAGCTTATGGCACCGTGAACCACTATAGGGGACCACCCGTGCCGCTTAGGTGATAAGAGCAACGTTTTACCAAATCCGGCTTGGAAACACGAGGATCCATATATATTTCATTAGCCAAATAAAGCACGCGGACTTCTACATATAATCAACACCTCACCCCACCAGGATTTGAACCAACGATCTTATAATTGTGACCGGGGAACGCTACCTCTGGGAAACCAGGACAATAAAACCAGTCCTAGACTCTACTATATTTCACACAAAGCCTGTTCAACGACCTTATGGCGCGATGAACCTCTAATGGGGACCACCTGTGCCGCTTAGGTGATAAGAGCAACGTTTTACCAAATCCGGCTTGGAAACACGAGGATCCATAGATATTTCATTAGCACAATAAAGCACGCGGACGTCTACATATAATCAACACTTCACCCCACCAGGATTTTAACCCACTATCTTATAATTGTGACCGGGGAACGCTACCTCTGGGCAACCAGGACAATAAAAGCAGTCCTAGATTCTACTATATTTCAGAACAAAGCCTGTTCAACGACCTTATGGCGCCATGAACCTCTAATGGGGACCACCTGTGCCACTTAGGTGATCGAAGCAACGTTTTACCAAATCCGGCTTCGAAACACGAGGATCAATATATATTTCAATAGCCCAATAAAGCACGCTTACTTCTACATATAATCAACACCTCACCCCACTAGGATTTGAACCCACGATCTTATAATTGTGACCGGGGAACGCTACCTCTGGGCCACTAGGACAATAAAAGCAGTCCTAGACTCTACTATATTTCACAAAAAGCCTGTTCAACGAGCTTATGGCGCTGTGAACCACTATAGGGGACCACCCGTGCCACTTAGGTGATCAGAGCACGTTTAACCAAATGCGGCTTCGAAACCCGAGGATCCATATATATGTCATTAGCCCAATAAAGCACGAGACTTACATATAATCGACGCCTCACCCCACCAGGATTTGGAAGTCACGATCTTATAATTGTGACCGGGGACGCTACCTCAAAGTAACCAGGACAATAAAAGCAGTCCTGTATCTCTACTTATATTTCACACTAAAGCCTGTTCAACGAGCTGCGACGCCAGAACTACTATAGGGAATTACCCAAAGCCACTTAGGTGATCAGAGCAACGTTTTACCAAATGCGGCTTTGAAACAGGAGAATCCATATATATTTCATTAGCCCAATAAAGCACGCGGACTTCAACATATAATCAACACCTCACCCCACCAGGATTTAAACCCAAGATCTTATAATTGTGACCGGGGAACGCTACCTCTGGGCCACCAGGAAAAAAAAGCAGTCCTAGACTCTGCTATATTTTCACAAAGCCTGTTCAACGAGCTTATGGCGCCGTGAACCTCTAATGGGGACCACCCTGGCCACTTAGGTGATAAGAGCAACGTTTTACCAAATGCGGCTTCAAAACACGAGGGTCCATATATATTTCATTAGCCCAATAAAGCACGCGGACTTCTACATATAATCAACACCTCACCCAACCAGGATTCAAACCCATGATCTTATAATTGTGACCGGGCTATGCTACCTCTGGGCCACCAGGACACTAAAAGCAGTCCTAGACTCTACTATATTTCACACAAATCCTGTTCAACGAGCTTATGGCACAGTGAACCTCTAATGGGGACCACCCGTGCCGCTTATGTGATCAGAGCAACGTTTTACCAAATCCGGCTTGGAAACACGAGGATCCATATATATTTCATTAGCCCAATAAAGCAGTCGGACTTCTATATATAACAAACACCTCACCCCACCAGGATTCAAACGCACAATCTTATAATTGTGACCGGGGTATGCTACTTCTGGGCCACCAGGACAATAAAAGCAGTCCTAGACTCTACTATATTTCACACAAAGCCTGTTAAACGAGC
>NW_024730205.1:0-1447 GCF_018991925.1 Homarus americanus | reverse complement strand
GGCTTTGTTATACTCGACCAGAGGGCTTTTCTATACCCGATGAGGGGGCTTTGTTATACTCGATCAGAGGGCTTTGTTATACTCGATTAGGGGACTTTGTTATACTCGAGCAGGGGACTTTGTTATACTCGATTACGGGACTTTGTTATACTCGATCAAGGGACTTTGTTATACTAGAACAGGGGACTTTGTTATACTCGACCAGGGGACATTGTTATATTCGACCAGGGGCCGTTGTTATACTCGATCAGGTGCCTTTGTTTTACTCGATAATGGGACTTTGTTATACTCGACCAGGGGACTTTGTTATACTCGATCAGGGTACTTTGTTGTACTCGATTAGGGGGCCTTTGTTATACTCAATGAGGGACCTTTGTTACGCTCGATAATGGGACTTTGTTATACTCGACCAAGGGACTTTGTTATACTCGACCAGGGGGCTTTTTATTATACTCAATCAGGGGACTTTGTTATACTCGATGAGAGGGCTTTGTTATATTCGATCAGGGGACTTTGTTATACTCGTCCAGGGAACTTTGTTATACTCGATCAGGGGGCTTTGTAATACTCGACCAGGGAACTTTGTTATACTCGATCAGGGGAATGTGTTATACTCGATCAGGGGGCTTTGTTATACTCAATCATTGGACTTCGTTATACTCGATGAGGGGGCTTTGTTATACTCAATCAGGGGATTTTGTTATACTCGATCAGGGGAATTTGTTATACTCGACCAGGGGACTTTGTTATAGTCGATCAGGGGACTTTGTTATACTCGATAGGGGCCTTTGTTATACTCGATCAGGGGCCTATGTTATACTCGATAATGGGAATTTGTTATACTCGACCAGGGGACTTTGTTATACTCGACCAGGGGGCTTTTTTATACTCGATCAGGGGGCTTTGCTATACTCGATCACAGGACTTTGTTATATTCGATCAGGCTACTTTGTTATACTCGACCAGGGGACTTTGTTATACTCGATCAGGGGGCTTTGTAATACTCGATCAGGGAACTATGTTATACTCGATCAGGGGAATTTGTTATACTCGATCAGAGGACTTTGTTATACTCGATTAGGGGCCTTCTTCTTCTCGAGCAGAGGACTTTGTTATACTCGATCAGGGGACTTTGTTATACTCGACTGGGTTTCGTTAATCTTGGATCAGGGCCTTTGTTACGCCTGATAAGAGCCTTTTATATTCTGATCATGGGACTTTGTTATACCCACAGGGACATTGTTATACTCGACCAGGGGACTTTGTTATACTCAATTAGGACTTGTTATACTCGATCAGGGGCTTGTTATACTCGATGAGGACTTGTTATACCCGATCAGGGAATTTGATATACTGATCTGGGGGCTTCAGTATACTCAACCAGGACTTTGTTATACTCGACCAGGGACTTTGTTATACCTCGATCAGGAATTTGTTATACTCGATC
>NW_024730204.1:37500-64215 GCF_018991925.1 Homarus americanus | reverse complement strand
CCATGTCAGCGTTTTTGTCCAGGGCTGTAATGGCGTGTCGGGCCCCGACATCATCCTGCCTCACCGCGCTGTGAGGTTGAGTCACGGAAACCGCCGTTTAACTGCAAGACTTTATTCCCCGCAGCGTCCAAGCTTCAAAGGAGACTGGCAACCGGGCGCTGCCAAAGACAAGCCCCCATCTCAACATGGGAAAACATATCGTACGATGGTACAATCTTACAATAAGGGAAACACTACACTGTATATAAGATGAAATTAAACTGACAGTATTCTTAGGATGGGTAAAAAAAGCACTAGGAAATATAATAGTATTTTATTTACATATTTGTTATTGTGGCTATACTTCAATAACATTTGTATACTGTACGTGTGTTGTTCAGTCATTTTTTTCATTTTGTTATACATTAAGGAAGTTCTTATTCATTTCATCTTGAGTTATTAGTATTATTGTATTATTTATTTATTCATTATTTTGACCCATTTGTTTGTTGTATTGGTGGAATATCGTGTAGTGTAGAAATACAACACAAGATTACTATCATAGAGAACGTGTGTGTGTGTGTGTGTGTGTGTGTGTGTGTGTGTGTGTGTGTGTGTGTGTGCTGGCAGGACATATGCAAAATATTTTAATAGGAGCTCATTAATAGTATGATGCTTTATGGTTCTCGTTACGAATTAATTAAACACTGTGATATTTATGATGATGCATTTGTGTGTGTGCTGGGGAGGGAGGTGACAGCTTTTGATGCGTCTCCCCCCCTCCCTCATCCCCCCCTCTTACCCCCTCTCAACCCCCCCTCACCCCCTCCCAACCCCCTCCCTCCCAACCCCCCTCCTCCCAACCCCCTCCCTCCTCCTCCTCCCCCCTCCTCCTCCCCCCCCCTCCCTCCCTCCAACCCACTCACAGCTAATGGCTCGGCTAATTAGGTGTGAGGCAGCAAGGTGTGACTACCGGTAATTAGGTAGGTGTGAAGGTGTGTGTGTGTGTGTGTGTGTGTGTGTGAGTGTGAGTGTGTGATTAGGTGTTGTGAATAACAATGGTGATTAGGTGTTGCAAGAGTGATTAGCCATCCCGTACTATACAAAAGATAACCAGTAATTAGTAACCGTGAAGGTGTGATTAGGTAAGTTGATAATTAGTCCTTGCGTTTACAGGTGTGTGAGGTAATTAGGCCTTTCCGCAGGTAGGAGGGTGTGACTGCTGCCGGTAATTAATTAGGTGTTAGGCATAGGCACGTGAGCCTGTAATGAGGTATTTAGCCCGTGGATAGTAATTATATATAAACGTGCAGGTAATTGGATGTGTTATATAAATTATACTAAGTAATTAGGTCTTATTTATGAATATACAGGTGATAATTATGTTTAGTCATTACTCATTAGCATAAAGAGGTCGGGCAGGTAATTAGGCTTGTCTGTGAAAGGTATTTGTTTTACAGGTGTTGACTTGTATGTTAATTAATGACTCGTTACCTGTGGGCGGATTGTTGACTCATTAAGCAGACAGGTGTGACCCTCAATTAAGTGTTAAAGCAGGGACTATCGGTGTGATGGTAGGTAACAGAAGTTAGTGGTGGTGAGGGTGGTGAGGGTGGTGAGGGTAGTGGTGATAATGGTGGTGATGGTGCAATGTATAGACAGTTAGCTAATGCATTTAAACGACACGAGCTGTAATCAGGTTTCCTATATAATGTAATTGGGATATACAGGTGAGAGTAGACAGGTGTTACACAGGTGTTGACCTGAGGTTGTCTAGTGTACACCTATCAGATACACTTTAGCTGTACACCCAAGGTTCTGGCATTGAGTAAATCTGTATCTATTAAACCCAAATAAAAACAAATCAGGAGGGATCAGTTACCCCTTAAAAAAATTAGAATATATTGATTTTCTTCCCTCATTCGCGTCTCAAATTCAGAAAAAGAAAGGATGAGTTTTATTAATGTGATAAAATGAAGAAACAAAACAAAATTGAGATAGACATTTGATTTGTGTTTTAACAAGGCCATTGGAGACTGTTATTAACGTGTGTCATCCATGAGTTACGGTGATTATTGTAACTTTTATGATTTAGTTTTGGAATTGGCAAACAACATTATTTTAGTCACATTATAATCATGGTGTGTGTGTGTGTGTGTGTGTGTGTGTGTGTGTGTGTGTGTGTGTGTTCCTTCTTCTTTTCCTCATCCTCTTTCTCCTCCTCCTTCTATTTTCCTCCTCTTCCCCCCCCTCCAGCTGGCCTCCTGCAGAAGATATACACTTTACTCTCCCCTGTCCCTCCTTTTTCCCTTCCCCCACTAATTCTCCCCTCACCCCTCTCACCCCCCTCCCCTCACCCCCCCCTCCCCCACCCCCCCTCACCTCCCCCTCCTTCCCAAACTCCTCTCCCTCACCTCATGCCACTAATACCTCATCTCCTCATTATGTCACCCCTTCCCCGTCACCTCACCTCCCCTCACCCCCCTATCCTCTGAGAACAAGGCCTCTCCTCGCCAATTAACCGTCCACGGCTGGGCTATTTTCCCCTTGATCCGAGTGTTTCCCTTACCCAACCTGATATTGATTCTTTCCCATCTTAGAAGTGGCACAGTGTAATCCCACTATCTGACTGTCCTCTCTCTCTCTCTCTCTCTCTCTCTCTCTCTCTTTCTCTCTCTCTCTCTCTCTCTCTCTCTCTCTCTCTCTCTCTCTTTTTTTCCTCTAACTATCCTCTTATCTCTTCGTTTTCCTATTTCTCTTCTTTCTTCCTTCCCTTCTCCTCTCTCCCTTTTCTTTCTTGTCTCTTGGTGCTTCGCTTGTTAATCTCTCTCTCTCTCTCTCTCTCTCTCTCTCTCTCTCTCCTCACCTGGGTATTGTCAGCTAAATTCTTCCGACTGGTAGGTGGTGTGATGAGGTGCCGTGTGTGTGGTGAGGTGTGGCGTGTGATGTGTGTGAGTGTGGTGTGATGTGTGTGGTGAGGTGTGGTATGGTGTGGTGTGATGGGGTGTGGTGTGTATGTGGTGAGGTGTGGTGTGATGTGTGTGGTGAGGTGTGGTATGGTATGGTGAGGTGTGGTGTGTATCTGGTGAGGTGTGGTGTGATGTGTGGTGAGGTGTGGTATGGTATGGTGAGGTGTGGTGGTGAGGTGTGTTGTGGTGAGGTGTGGTGTGGTATGGTGAGGTGTGGTGTGTAGCATCTGACATCATCTTTACACATGAATATTAAATTCTCTCTCTTCTCCAGTGTTAAATTTATCTGTTATCTGATTTGTTTTCATTCTCTCACCAGTAAAGGGAGAGATTAAGAGAGAACGAGAGAGAGAGGACAAGGAGAGACAAAGAGAGACAAAGAGAGAACAAAAAAACAAAGAGAGAGAGAGAGCACGGATAGAGATGACAAGAAGAGTGACAACGAGAGCGAACATGGAGAGAGAGAGAGAGCGAACAAGAAAAGATAGATAGAGAGAGAGATTTTTTTTCCGGGTTACATTTCTTGGGTGGGTTCTTCCTCGAATTAATTTCTAAATGAAGGCGTATCATTTAAGTTTCTTCTTCCTCCAATGAATGTTGTGGAGGAGGGAGGGGAGAGGGGGTGGCAGGGAAGTAGGGGGAAGAAGGGGTGGGAGGGAGGTAGGGGGAAGAAGGGGTGGGGGGATGGATGGAGAAAAGAGGGGATGGGAGGGAGGGAGGGGAAGAGGGGTGGGGAGGGACAGGGGGTGGGAGGGAGGGAGGAGTACTGTATTGCCTTGTCTCATTCCTATATCAGACACATTCGTATCTCGTGTTGTTAGATGGAGGTCTCACATCTAACGAACTCTCGATATAACGGACTTTCCTCTATATAGTCCGTTAAATAGAGGTTTCATTGTAGTTCCGAGAATTTTCCGGAAATCTGGGAGAGCCGTTATTCATAAACTGTAAATAAAAAGTGATTTAATTACGTGTGTGTGTGTGTGTGTGTGTTCATGTATGTGTGTGTGTTCATGTATGTGTGTGTGTTCATGTATGTGTTCATGTGTGTGTGTTCATGTGTGTGTGTTCATGTGTGTGTGTGTTCATGTGTGTGTGTGTTCATGTGTGTGTGTTCATGTGTGTGTGTTCATGTGTGTGTGTGTTCATGTGTGTGTGTGTTCATGTGTGTGTGTTCATGTGTGTGTGTGTTCATGTATGTGTGTGTGTGTGTGTTCATGTGTGTGTGTTTCATGTGTGTGTTCATGTGTGTGTGTTCATGTGTGTGTTCATGTGTGTGTGTTCATGTGTGTGTGTGTTCATGTGTGTGTGTGTTCATGTGTGTGTGTTCATGTGTGTGTGTTCATGTGTGTGTGTGTTCATGTGTGTGTGTGTTCATGTGTGTGTGTTCATGTGTGTGTGTGTTCATGTATGTGTGTGTGTGTGTGTATGGGTGTTCAACTGTTCATATGAGCCTTTTATCATGGTGGAAGTGGTGGTGAGAGGCATTTAAATTCTAAGATAACTCAACTTTGGTCTTGAAGCTCATTTTATTATCCATAGAAAACGTTATTTAATACATGAGTGAACAACCGTTAATAATTTCAGTAGTATCCCATAAGAAAATTGAATACCTTCCGTTTTCTTTCAAGTGATTGTTTGGTCCAGTCAGTTGCTGTTAATACTACATTCCTTCAATGTTTTATTATATGTGAATAATTCTTTGAGTGTGTGACTGAATTAATGTAATGCTTCTTACATAACTGAATGTAAGTTGAGTTTCCATCAATAACAAATTAAGGTTTAAGTATTCACAGAGTTTCTACAATGTGTTATGGTAAATGCCACAGTTTGAACGTATTAATGCGCCCCCCTTCCAAAAAAAAAAGTATCTGTACGGAGGGTGAACGATGTATTTCAGAATGAACACTGCGACTCCTGTTGTCTCCGTAGGGTTGTCAAAATACTTCGTCCGGTGTGTCATATTGTTTCAACACAAAATAGTATAGATACTTTTGGGGGGGAGAGGAGTTCTTTTCTTGATGTGGTGAGGGTGGTGGTGGTGGAGATGGTGGTGGTGGTGTGATGGAAGTGGTGGAGGTAGTAGTGGTGGTGGAGAAGGTGGTAGTGTGGTGGATGTATGTTGAGGGAGAAGGGGTAGGAAGTAGACAGACATACATACATACATACATACATACATACATACATACATACCACCACCACCTATACATTAATACTACCCTGTGTTTATACTCTGACGTGTATGAAGGTATAAAGGCTCTCATGTATACAATAATGATGTACTTCAACGCTCATGGATTTACTCCCTCCATCTACCATTTACCGCGGGAGAGGAGTCACAAAAATACTAACTGCATATAACACATCTATAACCAATGTAATTTCTATACTGTATGTAATTAACCAACGACCAATATCCAATTAGGAACATATACCAGTATCCGTTGACATTCATTAGCGTGACTGATTGTGCAATTATTATTAGTTATTTTTTTTTTTTTTTAGTATTGAGGTATTTTTTTTTATAGGTCACTCGTATTTGACCTGAGACAATACTGTATACGTGTGAGGTCAATCTCTGGTTATAGTAAAGGTTCAAGGCTGTTGGGGTCGCTGGTTGTTAGAGCACTAGAAGGACTAAGGGGGGATAGTTGTGAGGTGATGATAGGTGTGGGGGTGATGCAACTATTCTCTCTCTCTCTCTCTCTCTCTCTCTCTCTCTCTCTCTCTCTCTCTCTCTCTCTCTCTCTCTCTCTCTCTCAGACACACACGCATAAACATTCCATCCTGAAACATTGATGAAACGAGACATATATCACAAGAGAGAGAGAGAGAGAGAGAGTGAGTGTGTGTGTATATGTATGTGTGTGTGACCGAGCGCGTGTGTACATAACTTACATCGTCGCTGTACACTGGAAGCACATACTCGTGTTAAGAAAGTGTATTGAACGTTCCACAGAGAGAGTCAACGTCAAACTTGTAAACAAAAACAAAATAAAAATATCGAAACGGGGATAAATAACGACGAATGCTTTTATTTTTTTATTTGTATGTTTGTCCTTTTTTTCTCCAGGACTATCAAGGAGGTAGTGAGGTTCAGAATCCTTGGCTGTGTTGACTCGAGCTTGTACAGTATAGGAAAAAAAATATCTGGTGTAATTCAGTTTATATACAGTTTTAAATAGACGATTGAATGATTCTGATTCACTTCTTCCTTACTGCCACCCTTTCCTTCACTCTTTTCTTACTTCCTTCATTCCTTCCTTCCTTCCTTCCTTCATTCCTTTCTTCCTTCACTCTTTCCTTACTTCCTTCATTCCTTCCTTACCTCTCCCCTTCCTCCCCTTCACTCCTCACCTACCTCCCACACTCCTCACCCACTCACCTCCCACCTCGCTCCTTCCCTTCACCCCCTTACCTCTCTCCTTCCCCCTCACTTCTCCCCCTCTCCTTACTCATCACCTCCGTCCCCCCTCACTCATCACCTCCGTCCCTCCTCACTCCTCACCTCCCCCCTTACTCATCACCTCCGTCCCCCTCCTCCTCCCCTCCCCCCTCACTCATCCCTCCATCCCCCCTCCTCCTCACCTCCCCCCCCTTACTCATCACCTCCGTCCCCCCTCCTCCTCCTCCCCTCCTCATCACCTCCGTCCCCCTCTCCTCCTCTCCCCCTCCCTCCATCTACCTCCCGTCGCCCTCACACTCATCACCTCAAATCCCCCTCACTCCTCACCTCCGTCCCCCCCTCCTCCCTCACCTCCCATCCCCCCCTCCTCCTCCACCTCCCCCCTCACTCATCACCTCCATCCCCCCTCCTCCCTCACCCCCCCCTCACTCATCACCTCCCGCCCTCACTCATATCCCACCTCCACATCCCCCCCCCTCCTCATCACCTCCATCCCCCCCTCCCTCCCTTCACCTCCATCCCCCTCCTCTATCCCCTCCATTCCCCTCCCTCCTCCACCTCCATCCCCTCACCTCCCACCTCCCCCCCTCCTCCTCATCTACCCCATCCTCCCCTCACCTCCCCCTCCTCCCATCCCCTCCATCCCCCTCCTCCCTCCCCACCTTCCCCCTCCTCATCCTCCGTCCCCCCCTCCTCCCATCACCTCCCGTCCCCCACTCATCACCTCCGTCCCCTTTCACTCCCTCACCCCTCCCCCTCCTCCTCACCTACCCCCTCCCTCCACCTCCCATCCTCCCCTCACTCTCCTCCACCCCCCTCACTCATGCCTCCGTCCCCTCACTCATCACCTCCGTCCCCCTCCTCCTCCTCCACCCCCCCTCCTCCTCCACCTCCGTCCCCCCTCACTCCTCTACCTCCATCCCCCCCCTCCCTCCCTCCCCACCTCCCCCCCTCCTCATCACCTCCATCCCCCCTCACTCCCTCACCTCCCCCCCTCCTCCTCCCTCCCCCCCTCCCTCCCCTCCCACCTACCCCCGTCCTCCTCACCTCCCCCCTCCCTCCTCCTCCATCCCCTCTCCTCCCTCCCACCTCCCCCTCCTCCTCACCTCCCCTCCTCCCTCACCCCTACCCCATCCTCCTCCACCTCCCCCCCTCACTCCCTCCCCCCTCCATCCCCCTCCTCCCTCCCCTCCCCCCTCCCTCCTCCCTCCCCTCACTCATCCCACCTCCACGTCCCCTCCTCCTCCCACCTCCCCCCCTCCCTCCATCACCTCCCGTCCCCCCCTCCTCCTCCCCCCCTCACTCTCCACCCTACCCCCTCCTCCCTCCCCTCCCCTTCACTCCTCCCACCTTCATCCCCCCCTCCCTCCCTCCCCCCTCCTCCCCTCACCTCCATTCCCCTCCTCATCACCTCCGTCCCCCCTCACTCCTCCACCTCCCCCTCCTCCTCACCTCCCCCCTCACTCCTCCCTCCCCCCCTCCTCCTCCACCTCCATCCCCTTCCTCCTCCCATCTCCCCCTCCTCCCTCCTCCCCCCCTCCTCCTCCCACCTCCCCTCACTCCTCCACCTCCCCCCTCCTCCCCTCCCCTCCCCCCCTCCTCACCTCTCCCTCCCTCCTCCACCTCATCCCCCCCTTCACTCCCCTCACCCCTCCCCCCCTCCTCCCCTCCCACCTCCCCCTCCTCCCTCCCCCTCCCCCTCCCTCCCCTCACCTCCCCCCTCCTCCCTCCCACCTCCCCTGCTCCCTCACCTCCCCCCTCCCTCCCTCCCCCTCCCCCCCCCCTCCCTCCCTCACCTCCCCTCCTCATCACCTCCGGCCCCTTCACTCCCCTCACCTCCCCCCCTCCTCCCTCCCTCCCCCCCTCCTCCTCCCCTCCCCCCTCCCTCCCTCCCCCCTCCTCTCCCTCACCTCCGTCCCCCCTCCCCTCCCATCCCCACCTCCGTCCCCTTCCCTCCCTCCCCTCCCCCTCCTCCACCTCCCCTCCCCTCCTCACCTCCCCCCCTCCTCCTCCCTCCCCCCTCCTCCTCCACCTCCCCCCCTCCTCCTCACCTCCCCTCCTCCTCCCACCTCCCCCTCCCTCCTCACCTCTCCCCTCCTCCCCTCACCTCCCCCCCTCCTCCTCCTCCATCCCCCCCTCACTCTCCCACCCCTTTCCCCCCTCCTCCTCACCTCATCCCCCTCACTCTCCCTCCCCCTCCTCCTCCCACCTCCCCTTCCTCATCCTCCATCCCCTCCTCCTCCCCTCCCCCCTCACTCATCCCCACCTCGTCCCCCCCTTCTCCTCCCCACCTCCCCTCCCCTCCTCCACCTCCCCCTCCCACCCCCCTCCCTCTTCCCTCCCCCCCTCCTCCCTCACCCCTCCCCACCTCCCCTCACCTCCCATCCCCTTCCTCCCCTCCCCTCCCCTCCTCACTCCCTCCCACCTCCCCCCTCCTCATCACCTCCATCCCCTTCCTCCCTCCCACCTCCCCCTCACTTCTCCCTCCCACCCCCACTCTGTCACCTCCGTCCCCCCTCCTCCTCACCTCCCCTTCACTCCTCCTCCCCCTCACTCCTCCCCTCCCCCCCCTCCTCCTCCACCTCCCCTCCTCCTCCCACCTCCCCCCCCTCCTCCCATCACCTCCGTCCCCTTCCTCTCCCCCCTCCCCCTCACTCCTCCCCCTCCCCCCCTCCCTCCCACCCCTCCCCCCCTCACTCTTCCCTCCCCCCCTCCTCCCTCCCCTCCCCCCTTCCTCCCTTACCTCCCCCTCACTCCCATCACCTCCCATCCCCCCTCCCCTCCCACCTCCCCCCTCCCTCCCTCCCCCTCCCCCCTCCTCCCCTCCCCTCCCCCCCTCCCCTCCCCACCTCCCCCCCCCCTAACTCCCTCCCTCCCCCCTCACTCATCACCTCCGACCCCTTCACTCCTCACCTCCCCCTCCCTCCTCCCACCCCTCCCCCCTCCCTCCTCCCTCCCCCCCTCCTCCCCTCCCCTCCCCCCTCCCTCCTCCTCCGTCCCCCCTCCTCCCATCACCTCCGTCCCCCTTCACTCTCACCTCCCCCTCCCTCCTCCCACCTCCCCCTCCTCCCTCCCCTCACCCCCTCACCTCCCCCCCTCACTCCTCCACCTCCCCCCCTCCTCCCTCCTTTCCCCCCTCCTCCCTCCCACCTCCCCCCTCCCCTCTTCACCTCTCCCCTCCCTCCTCCCCACCTCCCCCCCTCCTCCCTCCCACCTCCCAGCATCCCCCCCCTCCTCCTCCCCCCCCCTCCTCCCCTCACCTCCCATCCCCCCCCTCCTCACCTCCCCCCTCCTCCCTCCCCCTCCCCTTCACTCATCACCTCCATCCCCCCTCACCCCCTCCCTCCCCCTCCCTCCCCATCACCTCCATCCCCCCTCCTCCCTCCCACCTCCCCTCTCTCCCCCCTCCCCCCCTCCCCCCCCTCCCTCTCTTCACCTCCCCCTCACCTCACCTCCCCCTCACTCTCACCTCCGTCCCCCTTCCTCCTCCACCTCCCCTGCTCTCCCTCACCTCCCCTCCTCATCACCTCCGTCCCCCCTTCCTCCTCACCTCCCCTCCTCCTCCCACCTCCCCCTCCTCATCACTTCCCGTCCCCCCCTCCTCCCTCCTCCCCCCTTCACTCCTCCACCTCCCCCTCACTCCTCCCACCTCCCCCCTTACTCCTCCACCTCCCCTCCCTCCCATCACCTCCGTCCCCCCCCTCCTCCTCCCACCCCCTCCCCTTCACTCTCCACCTCCCCCTCCTCCCTCCCACCTCCCCCCCTCCTCCCTCACCTCCCCCCTCCTCCCTCCCCTCCCCCCCTCCTCTGTCCACCTCCATCCCCTTCCTCCCTCCCCCTCCCCCCCTCCCTCCTCCCCTCCCCCTCCTCTCCCCACCTCCCCCTCCTCTTCACCTCCCCCCTCCCTCCTCCCACCTCCCCTTCACTCCTTACCTCCCCTCCCTCCATCACCCCTCCATCCCCCCCTTACTCCTCCACCTCCCCCCCCCCTCCCCTCCCTCCCCACCTCCCCCCTCCTCTCCACCTCCCCCCTGTCCTCACCTCCCCTCCTCTGTCACCTCCAACCCCCTTCACTCTCCACCTCCCCCTCACTCCTCCACCTCCCCCCTCCTCCTCCACCTCCCCCCCTCCCTCCTCCCCACCTCCCCCTCCTCCTCACCTCCATCCCCCTCCTCCCATCACCTCAATCCCCCCTTCCTCCTCCCCTCCCCCCCTCCTCCCTCACCTCCCCCTCCTCCCCTCACCCCTCACCCCTCACCTCCCCCTCCCTCCTCCCTCCCCCTCCACTCTCCCCTCCCCCTCCTCCCTCCCACCTCCCCCCTCCTCTTCACCTCTCCCCTCACTCCCTCACCTCCCCTCCCCTCCCTCCCACCTCCATCCCCCCCCTCCTCCCCTCCCCTCCCCCTCCCCTCCCCTCCCCTACATCCCCCCTCCTCCCTCACCTCCCCCCCTCCCTCCCTCCCCTCCCCCTTCACTCCCATCACCTCCACGTCCCCCCCCCTCCCTCCTCCACCCCCTCCCCCCTCACTCATCACCTCATCCCCCCTCCTCCTCCCCCTCCCCCCCTCACTCCCTCCTCCCCCTCACCCCCCTCCTCTTCCTCCCCCTCCTCCTCCACCTCCCCCCCTCCTCCTCACCTCCGTCCCCCTTCCTCCTCACCTCCCCCCTCCTCCTCACCTCCCCCTCACTCATCCTCCGTCCCCCTTCCTCCCTCACCTCCCCCTCCTCCCTCACCTCCCCCCCTCACTCATCACCTCCGTCCCCCTCCCTTTCCTCACCTCCCCTTCCTCCTCCACCTCCCCTCCTCCTCCCCACCTCCCCCCTTCTCCCTCACCTCCCCCCCCTCCTCCCTCCACCTCCCCCTACTCCCTCCCACCCTACCCCTTCACTCCTCCCCTCCCCCCCTCCCTCATCCCCACCTCCATCCCCTTCCTCCTCACCTCCCCCCTCCTCCTCACCTCCGTCCCCTTCACTCCCTCCCCTCCCCCTCCTCATCCCTCCGTCCCCCTTCACCCTCACCTCCCCCTCTCCTCCACCTCCCCTTCCTCTCCCACCTCCCCCCTCCCACTCATCTCCGTCCCCCCCCCCACTCCCCTCCCCACCCCTCCCCCCCTCACTCATCACCTCTCCGTCCCCCTCCTCCTCCCCCTCCTCCACCTCCCCTCCTCCTCACCTCCCCCCTTCCTCCCTCACCTCCCCCCCTCCTCCCTCCACCTCCCCCCTTCCTCCTCCCCTCCCCCCCCCTTCCTCCTCCTCCCCCCTCCTCCCCTCACCTCCCCTTCACTCCTCCCTCCCCCCCTCACTCCCTCCCCCTCCCCTCCTCCTCACCTCCCTCTCCCCTCCTCCTCACCTCCCCCTCCTCCTCCTCCTCCCTCCTCCTCCCAAGTCTGCATTCAGTTTTTCACCGACCATAATCGCCCATTTTGAATATATTTTTCAGGTTGTCAAGTAAATATTTGTGTGACTTTGTGCATAATTTAAAATAGTAGTAGTACTCATATACACTTACACGTCATGTCCGTGTTCTGGCTTAGCTTCCTTAGTACATACTATAATGCTGAACAATGTGTCACTACAGTACAGTTTCATCTCACTGAATAGTACCTTATGTGACGTAGTATGTGTTGTGTCGTGTGTGTGTGTGTGTGTGTGTGTGTGTGTATTTTGTGGTTGTGTGTGTGTGTGTGTGTGTGTGTGTGTATGTTATGTGTATGATATATGTATAGTATCGCACTACACCGTTCACTAACTGAATACATGCATATTTTTTCAGAAATGAACAGTGTACATTATATATATTCTTATACATATAATATGTTCATGTAAAATGTATACATTGTAAACCGTGTACTGTGTGTTAATGTGGGCAATCCGAGTGGTGTGGCCACTTAGGTAGGCCAAATGTTGAAGTGGTGAGTGGTTGGGGGCCAGGTCAGGTCCGAGTGTCGTCATTGGGTTGGTGGGGTGATGCTGGTTGCTGTGGTAAAATAAACTCAGGTGCTCCAGGTAATTTGTTTTCATAGATTAAAACACGAAGGTTATATTTTTCTGTGTGTTTTAATATACCAACTGCCATCATAGTGTACAAACATGTTAAGACAGTGGAAGGTGCGCCGTCGAACACACACACACACACACACACACACACACACACACACACACACACTGCCCAGACACCGTCACGGCGCTCTCCTCAACTTGCTTCACGCCCTTATTTGTGACGTACTGTAATCCTATCTCTCTCTCTCTCTCTCTCTTCTCTCTTTACATCTGGGTGTGTCACGTTGGTCAGGTGACGTTAGAAAGGTAGTGATGTCATATGAAACACTCCTGTGACGTCAGTAGCAACGTCACTGATCTCCAGTGACGTCAGAAATTGTGACATCAAATGAACCTCCCGTGACGTCAGAGAACTTTCTATGACGTCTCAGGCCACGCCTCCCCTTGCTATGTGTCAACCTGCTTTTGCAGTTCTCTGCTTATACACGTGGAGACAGTTTTTTCTCTGAGCAGGAAAAACAAAGCAAAATAAAACTGGGTGACATATTTTCTTCTGTTGTTTGTAGTGCCAGTGGTAATATGTGGTGGTGTATAAGGTACATTATTATGCAGTGTTCAGGGTTCAATCTTCAGGTAGTGGTAGGTGAAATAGAAGTATCGTTAGTGAGATTGAGAAATTTCATCAGCGGGGGGTAGGTAGGCTTGAGGTAAATTTATAATTGATGATGGTTAAAGTAGTCACCATTGGTTTGTATTACAAACAATTTACCTGGAATAAAACAGACTAGGCGATTTTTTTACCATAAACAATATCGGTTGACAAACACCAGAAACTGCACCTGACCGTCTCCTCCTCAAGCGACCTCAGAAGATGGCCTGACGTCACAACCATTCCCTACCCACTGATTGGCCCGCAGGATCGGAAATCAGGTATAGTATTATTTACAAGCGTGACGTCACTACCACCTTCATGACGCAAAAGTCGACGAGAGCCAATGGTGTGCCGCTTCATCGCAGAATTGCCGGTAGAAATGTTATTATTATATATTTTTATATATATTAATTTCCATTCACAGTTGTAATAAATGCTGAATATGATTTTTTCTTTATTGAATATTTTTTTTACCATCGTCTCTTGGTTGAGACAAATATTTTATTTTAGACAATGAAACAAGATAAAAATAAACTTTTTTTTATAAAATGGCACTCCCAATGACGTCACAACGACAAAGTAAACAAAATTCTTAAACCGAGAATGTTTGTTTGTTTACATAGTAAGAACAGGACGACCATTATTATTATCTTTCTAAACCACAAAAATTCTCTCATTTGTTTTATTATTGTTTATTTGGATAATTTTGTTTATGTTGGTGTTTCTTGATACCATATTTTTTTGCCTTATTTAATTTTTTGTTCTGAAGGGTCGAGTCAGGTCCAGTCAGTCCAGGTTGGTCATCATTTGGTTGTGAGTTTGGTTGGTGGTTAGGTTGATGGCTTAGGTATGTTGGTGGTGGCAGTTGGGTGAGGTTTGGTTGGATCGGGTCATGGCCTTTTTCCTTCTTATTCTACTTTCTCCCTCCCGACCCATGTATTTTTCCCCTTTTGTATATTTTTATTTAAAATGTGGTATCAAGTTTCTTTTATTTGATATTATTATTATTATTATTTGATATTTCCAGAATATTTTTGTTTGTTGTTGTTGTTGATCGTTATTACTGTCAAGAAATTCTACTATTATTGTTAATTTGTTCTTTGGTTTTGTGGTGAATTTTTTTATTTTAGGTTTATTGACTCGTGATCTGATCTACACTTTATTGATAGTTTTTGTTCCTGCTTTTGTTTTGGTCTTTGTTCCTGCTTTTTTTTTTGGTCTTTGTTCCTGCTTTTGTCGTGGTTTAATTCATCTTCTTGCTTTTGTCTTGGTCATCCTGTTGATTGTGGTGGTCGCTGCAACTGCTTCATTATTATTATTGTGTGTGTGTGTTGTGTGTGTGTGTGTGTGTGTGTGGTTGTTGTGATACAGTTCGAGAAACAAAAACACGTACTTTGTTTGTTTTTCTCTATCTCTCTTCTCTCTTGATCTCTCTCTCTCTCGCTGTCTAGGGAGAAATAATGTAAACATCCACGATAATTAAGGGTAAAGAGAAAAGCTAAGCGAGTTTTGCGACACACACTAACACCGTCCGTCCTTCGCTGATACACTGTACCGGCCCGGTCCACTGTTTTGGTTTGTATTGTTCAAGTTTGTTTATTTAATTCGGGTTGAGTGAGTCCACTTATGTGTTTGTTTCATGTCTTCCTCTTAACCAGCCAGGCCCTGCAGCCACGCCCTTAGATGGGCGCCACGTAGCAAGGCCCACCGTGGCCAGGTTAGGCCACAGCTGGCCGGCTCCTTTACACAGTAACTGAGTGAGACTGGAAGGAGCCGAAGGGTGTTTAGGAAGAACATAAAGGAAGGTTTTATTAAATTAATAAACTGTCACTGTCAGTTGAGGACTGGGGGTCATCAGGACGATACGTCTTCACTCTCCTCCATTTTCCCATTTCTTGTACTTTTCCTGAGCGGCGGGAAGAGACCTCTCGGCCTTGTGTGTGTTGTTGTGGGTGAAGAATTGATCACGTTGAGGCCCTGCGGGACGGAGGAAGACCCTCTGGGGACGACGGCAGGCGGAGGCTGGCGGCGCTCACAGTGGTTTTTGTTCATGGGGTGGCGGTGCCGGGCGCCTTTGGGCGGGGAGTGGGTCGGTATGGGCTTCACGGGGTCACCACGCTGGGCTTCAGCGTCACCGTCAGGCTTTTGTAGTTGATCCCGACGCCGGAAGAACCTTCCTTTATGACGATGTGGTCGTCAAGGTGGTGGTAGTGGTGATGGCCGTGGCGGTGGTGATTTGTTGGTGATAGGGTCGGGCTTGGCAGGGTGTGGCCGGTGGGCGTGTCTTGAGGACGTCTGGATGAGGAGACGGTGAGCGAACGTCCCCGTGGGAGGTCTCGTCACTGCTGGACAGGTCGCTGGTCGCCCCGTTACTCATCTGGAAAAAGAGAGAATCTTGGTTTGTAAGAGGGACTCAAGCTCAAGGGCCATCAACCACAACAAACCAAAAATCACAACTAAAACAAGAGTGAAGATACGACTACAGTGAAACCTCCATTTAACGGACTATGGATAGAGGAAAGTCCGTTATATGGAGGTTTGTTACCTGGATAGTTATTATTGATTCAGAGTCATTCACAAGGGGAGAGAGAGAACAAGAAGCACCAGTGACCTTGTCTTTGATTCTTGCCGTATAAGAGCCATTGACCTTGACAACACACACACACACACACAGACAGGGTAAGGGGAGAGACAAGTATGGAATGTGGAAGGTCGCTATTGATTGCTAGTTTTGGGTTTGGCGGGGAAGGAGGGAGGTGAAGGTGGGGAACTGGATGAAGGAGGAGGGAAGGATAATGGGGGGTGGAAAGGAGGGAGAAAGGATAATGAGGATGGGAGAAAGGAGAGGGAAGAAGGAGAGGCATCATATACACAAACAATCATATATCGGGTATTCTATATGAACAGTCGGGATTATCTGCATCTCAACAGGTCATCCATCCGGCCTCACAGTCATCATCCATCCGGCCTTACAACGTCATCCATCCGACTTCAGTCATCCATCCAACCTTACAGTTATTCATCCGGCCTCCAACAAGTCCTCCATCCGACCTCACAACAAGTCATTCATCCGGCCTCGCAACAGGTCATTCATCCGACCTCACAACAGTTCATTCATCCGACCCTCAAGTCAGCCATCCGGTCTCACAAGTCATCATCCATCCGGCCACACAAGTCATCCATCCGGCCTCAGTGATGAACAAGGAACCGAAAGTAAACAGATATATTGCCATTGTAAATCCTATTGGAACTCAAGTGGAAAATGTCTAAGAAAATCCCTTGAGCCGGTCCGAAAACCTGTATTGTTATTATTATTATTATTATTATTATTATTATTATTATTATTATTATTATTATTATTATTATTATTATTATTATTATTATTATTATTATTATTTATTATTATTATTATTATTATTATTATTATTATTATTATTATTATTATTATTATTATTATTATTATTATTATTTATTATTATTATTATTATTATTATTATTATTATTATTATTATTATTATTATTATTATTGTTATTATTATTAATTATTGTAATTATTATTATTATTATTATTATTATTATTATTATTATTATTATTATTATTATTATTATTATTATTATTATTATCATTATATTATTATTATTACTATTATTATTATTATTATTATTATTATTATTATTATTATTATTATTATTATTATTATTATTATTATTATTATTATTATTATTGTTATTGTTATTATTATTAATTATTGTAATTATTATTATTATTATTATTATTATTATTGTTGTTGTTATTATTGTTATTAATATTATTATTTATTAATAATTATTATTGTTGTTGTTTTCTTCAAGTTTATAGCCTGTGTCAGAGTATGTCATGTTTAAAGCTAATTTCTCCGATGACCGATGTGATTCTCTACTCACTCACTCACTCGGTCACTCGTCACATAAACTCACTCACACAGTACGTAAACATACACATAGCAGCAGCACACACACTCGCTCACTCACTCACCTCACTCACTCACCACTCACCACTCCACCACTTTCTCCACGATGAAAAGTTCATCAATATAGGTATGGTATTATTATACAACATACCCACACTGACTCCTCATACTCCACACTGACCTCATACTCCACACTGACTCCCATACTCCACACTGACTCCTCATACTCCACACTGACTCTTCATACTCCACACTGACTCCTCATACTCCACACTGACTCCTCATACCCACACTGACCTCATACCCACACTGACCCTCACCCACACTGACTCCCCTCATACCCACACTGACTCCTCATACTCCACACTGACTCCTCATACTCCACACTGACTTTCATACCCACACTGACTCCTCATACCCACACTGACTCCTCATACCCACACTGACCTCCTTTCCACACTGACCTCACACTCCACACTGACTCATACTCCACACTGACTCCCTCATACTCCCACACTGACTCCCTCATACTCCACACTGACTCCTCATACTCCACACCGACCTCATACCCACACTGACTCCTCATACTCCACACTGACTCCTCATACTCCACACTGACTCTTCATATCCACACTGACTCCTCATACTCCACACTGACTCCCTCATACCCACACTGACTCCTCATACTCCACACTGACTCTCATACCTCACACTGACCTCATACTTCACACTGACTCCCCTCACACCCACACTGACTTCATACTCCACACTGACCTCATACTCCACACTGACTCCCACATCTACACTGACTCCTCATACCCACACTGACTCCTCATACTCCACACTGACTCCTCACACCCACACCCGACCCACTCATACCCACACTGACTCCTCATACTCCACACTGACTCCTCTACACCCACACTGACTCCTCCACACTCCACACCACCCCCACACCACACTGACCTCATACCCACACTGACTCCTCATACTCACTGACTCCTCACATCTACACTGACTCCTCATACCCACACTGACTTCACACTCCACACTGACTCTACACTCCACACTGACTCCTCATACTCCACACTGACTCCCTCATACTCCACACTGACTCCTCACACCCACACTGACCTTCATACTCCACACTGACCTTCATACCCACACTGACTCTCTACACCTCACTGACTCCTCACACCCACACTGACTCTCACACCCACACTGACCACTACACTCCCACACTGACCCCTCATACCCACACTGACTCCTCACACCCACACTGACTCCCTCATACTCCACACTGACTCCCCACACTCCACACACTGACCTCATACTCTACACTGACCTCACATACTCCACACTGACTCCCCATACCCACACTGACTCTACACTCCACACTGACTCCTCATACCCACACTGACTCCTTCCACCCACTGACTCCTCATACTCCACACTGACTCTTCATACTCCACACTGACTCTCATACTCCACACTGACTTACACTCCACACTGACTCCTCATACTCACACTGACTCTTCATACTCTACACTGACTCCTCATACTACCACTGACTCCTACATCTCCCACGACTCCTCACTCCACACTGACTCCTCATACTCCACACTGACTCTCACACCCACACTGACTCTCACACCCACACTGACTCCTCATACTCCACACTGACTCCCCACACTCCACACTGACCTCACACTCCACACTGACTCCTCATATCTCCACTGACTCCCCACACTCCACACTGACTCCTCATACCCACACTGACTCCTCACTCCACACTCTGACTCCTTCATACCCACACTGACTCCCCCACACTCCACACTGACTCCCATACTCCACACTGACTTCACACCCACACTGACTCCTCACACTCCACACTGACTCTCATACTCCACACTGACTCCTCACACTCCACACTGACCTTCATACCCTACACTGACTCCTCACACTCCACACTGACCTCATACCCACACTGACCTCATCATACTCCACACTGACTCCTCATACCCACACTGACTCCTCATACCCACACTGACTCCTCACATACTCCACACTGACTCTCATTCCACCTCGACCTCATACTCCACACTGACTCCTCACACCACACACTGACCTCACATACTCCACACTGACCTCATACTCCACACCTGACCTCACACTCCACTGACTCCACACTCCACACTGACTCCCACTCCACACTGACTCCTCACACCACACTGACTCCCACACTCCACACTGACCTCTATACTTCCACACTGACTCATCATACTCCACACTGACTCCTCATACTCCACACTGACCTCACACCCACACACTGACTTCACACCCACACTGACCTCACACCCACACTGACCTCACTCCACACTGACTCTTACACTCCACACTGACTCCTCACACCACCACTGACTCCATCACACCACACTGACTCATACCCACACTGACTCCTCATACCCACACTCCCTCACACCCACACTCTCCATGTCCACACACACCCTGACTCATCATACTCCACACTGACTCATCATTCCCACTGACTCCTCATACTCCAAACTGACTCCTCATACTCCACACTGACTCCCCATACTCCACACTGACCTCCCATACTCCACACTGACTCCTCATACCCACACTGACTCCTCATACCCACACTGACTCATCATACTCCACACTGACTCCTCATACTCCAACTGACCTCCATCATACCCACTGACCTCACACCCACACTGACTCCACATCTACTACACTGACCTCATACTCACACTGACTCCTCACACTCCACACTGACTCTTCATACTCCACACTGACTCTTCCACTCCACACTGACTCTTCACATACTCCACACTGACTCCTCATACTCCACACTGACCTCATACTCCACACTGACTCTTCATACTCCACACTGACTCCCCATACCTACACTGACTCCTCATACTCCACACTGACCTCACACCCACACTGACTCACATACTCCACACTGACTCCTCATACCCACACTGACTCCTCATACTCCACACTGACTCCTCATACCCACACTGACTCCTCATACTCCACACTGACTCCCATACTCCACACTGACTCCTCATACTCCACACTGACTCTCATACTCCACACTGACTCTCCATATCTACACTGACTTCACACCACACTGACTCACATACCCACACTGACCTCCCATTCACACTGACCTCATACTCTACACTGCTCATATCACACTGCACCTCATATCCACACTGACTCTCATACCCACACTGACTCCTCATACCCACACTGACCTCACACCACACTGACTCCCACACTCCACACTGACCTCATACCCACACTGACTCTTCACATCTACCACTGACTCCTCACACTCCACACTGACTCCTCATACTCCACACTGACTCCCCCACACCACACTGACTCCTCACACCCACACTGACCTCATACTTCACACTGACTCTTCACACCCACACTGACTCACCACACTGACTCCCACACTCACACTGACTCCCCCACACCACACTGACTCCCCACACCACTGACTCCCCACACCTCCACACTGACTCTTCCATACCCACACTGACTCACACCCACACTGACTTCACACCACACTGACCTCATACTCCACACTGACTCACTCCAATACCACTGACTCTTCATACTCCACACTGACTCCCCACTCCACACTGACTCTCTTTCACACCGACTCCCCACTCCACACTGACTCCTCATACCCACACTGACTCCTCATACCCACACTGACCTCACACTCCACACTGACTCCCCACTCCACACTGACTCCCTCATACTCCACACTGACTTCACACCCACACTGACTCCTCATACTTCACCACTGACTCCCTCATACTTCACACTGACTTCATACCCACACTGACTCCCTCATATCTACACTGACTCCTCACACTCCACACTGACTCTCATACTTCACACTGACTCTACCCACACTGACTACACTCCACACTGACTCCCCTCATACCCACACTGACTCCTCACATCTACCACTGACTCCTCATACTCCACACTGACCCTCATACTCCACACTGACTCCTCATACACCCACACTGACCTCATAATTCACACTGACCTCATACCACACTGACTCCCCACCCACACTGACTCCCCACACACTGACCTCATACTCCACACTGACTCTCATACCACACCACCTACATGCCCACACCACTCCCTCACCCACACTGACCTCATACCTACACGTACCCACACTTCCCTCATACTCCACACTGACTCCCTCATACTCCACACTGACTCATCATACTCCACACTGACTCCTCATACCACACTGACTCCTCATACTCCACACTGACTCTCATACTCCACACTGACTTTCATACTCCACATCAATTCTCATACCACACCACCTTCATACTCACACCTGACTCCCTCATACTCCACACCGACTCCCTCCACACCACCTCATACCTACACTGACTCTTCATACTCCACACTGACTTTCATACTCATACCCGACTCCTCATACCCACTCTCATACCCCACTGACTCCCACCTCATACCTGACTCCACTCATACCTACACTGACTCTCATACCACCACTTTCATACCCACACTGACTCCTCATACTCCACACTGACTCCTTCATACCACACCGACCTCATACCTACAATGCCCTTGCTACTCTGCACCACCTCATACTCCACACTGACTCCCTCATACTCACACTGACTCCTCTACTCACACTGACTCTTTCATACTACACTGACTCCCTCATACTCACACTGACTTTCATACTACACACTCTCTCACTCACACTGACTCTCATACTCCACCTGACTCTCATACCTGCACCGCACCTTCAACTCCACACTGACTCCTCATACCCACACTGACTCTTCATACCCACACTGACTTCATACCCACACTGACCCTCATACTCCACCACCTTCATACCCACACTGACCTCATACTCCACACTGACTCTTACCTCCCCACCACTCTCATACCCGCCACCGATTTCATACCTCACACTGACTCCTCATACCCACACCGACTCTCATACTCCACGACCTCTCTACTCCACACCGGACTCCCTCATACCCACACCGACTCCTCTTACTCCCACACTGACTCCCTCCACCCCACTGACTCCTCATACCCACACTGACCTCATACCCACACCGACTCCCTGCTACCCACACCACCTCATACCCACACTGATCCCTCATACTCCACACTGACTCATCATACCCACACTGACTCCTCATACCCACACTGACTCCTCATATCCACACTCATACCACACTGACCTCATACCCACACTGACTCTCATACCCACACTGACCTCATACCCACACTGACTCATCATACCTCCACCGACTCTCATACCCACACTGACTCATCATACTCCACACTGACTCTCATACCTCCACTGACCTCACATACCGCACTGCTCTCATTCATCCCACACTGACTCTCATATCCCACACTGACTCTCATACCTCCCCCCACACCGACTCTTCATCTACACTGACTCTTCATACTCCACACTGACCTCATACCCACACTGACTCTCATACTCCAACGACTCTCATACCTCCACTGACTCCTCATACTACCTGACACTTACTCCTTCTCTCATACCTCCACTGACTCTCGCTACCTGCCACTGACTCTCACTACCACACTGACTCCTCATACCTGCCACTGACTCACCACCCACACCGACTCCTCATACCTCCCACTGACTCTTTCTCATACCCACACTGACTCTCATACTCACACTGACTTCATACCTCCACACCCCTCTACCTCACCGACTCCTCATACCCACACTGACTCCTCATACCCACACTGACTCCTCATTTCCACACTGACTCTTCATACTCCACACTGACTCTCTTCTACTCCACACTGACTCCTCATACCCACACTGCTTCATCATACTCACACTGACTCCCTCATACCCACACTGACTCTCATACTCCACACTGACTCCCTCATACTCCACACTGACTCTTCATACTCCACACTGACTCTTCATACCCAACACTGACTCATACTCCACCACTCCTCATACCCACACTACTCCTCATACTCCACACTGACCTTCATACCCACACCTGACCTCATACCCACACCGACCTCATACTCCACACTGACTCCCTCATACCCACACTGACTCTCATACCTACACTGACTCATCATACTCCACACGACTTTCATACCACACTGACTCATCATACTCACTGTTCATCATACTCATTATACCGGAATCATCATCATACTTGGAGATTTATGCCTGTGTAGTGTAGGAGGCCGAGGGGAGTGTAGAGGCCGAGGGGAGTGTAGGAGGCCGAGGGAGTGTAGGAGGCCGAGGGGAGTGTGGAGGCCGAGGGGGGGTGGTGGGCCGAGGGGAGTAGGAGGCCGATGGGGAGAGGGAGCGGGGAGTGAGTGCCGAGGGGTGTAAGTGCTGGAGGGGGAGGAAGGCCGGGAGGGAAGGCCGAGGGGGCGGGAGTGCAGTTTCACACGAGGAACAAGATGGCGCCTGTCCTCTTGCCATAAGGTAGATTATATTTACCTCCTTTTGTGGACAACACGCGCGGGTGGTGGGGGTGGAGAGGTGGGGGTGGGGAAGATGAGGTGGATGTCCATGATTGTGGGGGAAGTGAGGGAGATAGGAAGGTGAAGGGGTTATGGGGGGAGGAGGCAAGAGGGTCCATGATGGGGGGTAAAGGGAGTGAGTTACCTGTGAGGCGAGGGTGCTGACGTCACCACGGAGTGGTTGTTACTCCTCATCACAGTGCCCTGTAAACAAAAGTGGCTCACACTCAGGTCACCCTACTCATAACATAAACTATCAGAAAATAATTATTCTTTACTCATTGATAGACAGAAATATATCTAATAACATTACTAATTAATTAGACTAAAATTAAATATCTTAAAAGGTAATTGAAGTTTTATATAATTGGTTGATATTATGGTATATTTGGATGGGTGTTTGTTGATCTTTCCATATTGTTTCATTCTGGTTCTAGTTTTATTCTTCTGGCGGCTGCCTGCTGTGCCATGGCCTCTCACACCGCCGCCTTCACTCTCCCTGTAATCCTTCTCCACCCTGTCCGGGGTACTTCTCACTCTGACGCCTCCACTCTAAAGAACTCAATCTCACTCCCACCTCTCACACTCTTTCATTCCCTCACTCTCCTCATCCTCTCACCACCCCCTCACTCCTCCCTCTCCTGTCTTATCATCCACCCCTACTTTCTTTCCCTCATTCTCTATTCTCTCTCCCTCTCCTTCCCATATTCCTTCATTCTTCCTCCTCCTTTCCTCCATTATTCCTCCATCCTCCAAACACTCTCTGCTTCTCTCTGCCTTCCTCCTCCCTCTCTCCCTCCTCCATCTCCCCCCTCCTTCATCTCCCTCCATCTCCACTTCATCCCTCCCTTCTCCCTCTCTCCCTCCCTATCTCCCTCCCTCCTTCCTCCCAGGTGGGAGGGAAGGACTCTGAAGGCTCCATTACTTCACGTCACACCGCAATCATGTTAAACCTCCCTTCACCTCTCCCTCACCTCCCAACCTCACCTCCCGCTCATCTCTCCCCACCCCCATCCTCCCCATCTCCCTACCCTTTCCTTCACCTCTTCCCTCACCTCACCTTCTATACCTCCCCATCTCCTCACAGCCCACCCATTTCCCCTGCCTCACCTTCTCTCACCTCACCTCTCCTTCGACCATGATACCCCTCATTCCCTCACCTCTCACATTCTCCTCCTCGCCTTCCCTCACCTTTTCTGATTTCACCTCTTCCCTTGCATTTCTCCTCTTCTCTCACCTCGCTCCTTCTCCTCATCTGTCCTCTTCCTCCCTTACGTCTTTCCTCCTCCTCCTCCTTCTGCCCTCACCTCCCTCACTCCTCCCCTCGTCCAGCCTCATTCCTTTCCATCACGTTTCACCTCACCTTACTGTTATTCTCCCCTTCCTTGCACCTTTCTTTTCTTCAGGCCTTTTTCACTCTTATTTCTTTCTTTCTATCCTTTCCCTTGCTTCTTCCCTTCTCAACTCTCATCCACTAATCTTCCGTTCTTCACCTCTTTCCCTTTCTAACCTTTCACCACTTCACCTGACTCTCTCTCTCTCTCTCTCTCTCTCTCTCTCTCTCTCTCTCTCTCCACTTGCTTGTTTTCCCGTACACGACTGCAGGTGTGACTCCATGTAACCTCCATTGTCAGCCACCCTCCATTGATGCTCAGCCCTCCATTGCTAACACCACCACATCAAGTCTCTTCCATCATCAATCCCCCCACCTTGAGTCCCACCACAACCACACCCCCTCTAACTTTTCCTCCTTCCATTCTTCTCACCATTATCACACCCCTCCACCCACTCTCCACTCCCTCTACCATTACTTCCACCCCCTCCACCCACTCCCCACTCCCTCCACCATTACCACACCCCTCCACTCACTCTCCACTCCTCCCACCATTACCACGCCCCTCCACCCACTCTCCACTCCTCCACCATTACCACACCCCATCCACCCACCTCCACTCCCCCACCATTACCACACCCTCCACCCACTCTCCACTCCCTCCACCATTATCACACCCTCTCCACCCACTCTCCACTCCCTCTCCACCATTCCACACCCCATCCACCCACTCTCCACTCCCCCCACCATTCCACACCCCTCCACCCACTCTCCACTCTCCACCATTACCACACCCCTCCACCCACCTCCACCTCCACCACATTATCACACCCTCCACCCACCTCCACCTCCCTCCACCATTACCACACCCCTCCACCCACTCTCCACTCCCCTCCACCATTATCACACCCCTCCACCCACTCTCCACTCCCTCCACCATTACCACACCCCTCCACCCACTCTCCACTCCTCCACCATTATCACACCCCCCTCCACCCACTCTCCACTCCCTCCACCATTACCACACCCCTCCACCCACTCTCCACTCCCTCCACCATTACCACACCCCATCCACCCACTCTCCACTCCCTCCACCATTACCACACACCCCCTCCACCCACCTCCTCCACTCCCTCCACTACCACACCCCATCCACCACTCTCCACTCCCCCCACCACACCTCCACCTCCTCTCCACTCCCCTCCACCATTATCACACCCCTCCACCCACCTCCACTCCTCCACCATTACCACACCCCATCCACCCACCTCTCCACTCCCTCCACCATTACCACACCCCATCCACCCACTCCACTCCCACCATTACCACACCCCATCCACCCACTCTCCACTCCCTCTCCACCATTACCACACCCCATCCACTCTAACCCTTCCAATAAGAGAAGACTACTCCCCATTTCACCTTCGTTCTGACTGTTGAGGTCGAGGTTTTCTTGGTAGCCGCGTTCTTGTGTTCGTTAGCCTCAGCGTTGGTGATGCCGTCTTGTTTTTTCCATTTGGTCCGACGATTTTGGAACCATATCTTCACCTATTGGGGTAAGAGAGAGGGAGTTAGGTTAGGTTAGGTTAGGTTGAGATGATAGAGGTACAGTACTATTAAACCAGGATGCTGAGTTCTTTATAATATTTACTGCAATCTATCATCCTTAAAAGACTACAGCATATAATATCCTATGGTCACTTAACACATAAATTATCATCCTATGGTCACTTAACACATAAATTATCATCCTATGGTCACTTTTCACTTAAATTATCATCCTATGGTCACTTAACACATAAATTATCATCCTATGGTCACTTTTCACTTAA
>NW_024730204.1:0-32500 GCF_018991925.1 Homarus americanus | reverse complement strand
GGATGATGGATGATGGTGTGGATGATGTGATGATGGTGTGGATGATGGATGATGGTGTGGATGATGGATGATGGTGTGTGGATGATGGTGGATGATGGATGATGGTGTGGATGATGGTGTGGATGATGTGGATGATGGTGTGGATGATGGTTGATGGTGTGGATGATGGTTGATGGATGATGGATGATGGTGTGGATGATGGATGATGGTGTGGATGATGGTTGATGGTGTGGATGATGGTTGATGGTGTGGATGATGGTTGATGGTGTGGATGATGGTGTGGATGATGGTTGATGGTGTGGATGATGGATGATGGTGTGGATGATGGATGATGGTGTGGATGATGGTGTGGATGATGGTTGATAGTATAATGAGACAAATCTCACAAGAAGAAGATTACATATAGGTAGAATATTGATAGTATAAGAGTATAAAAGAGAGGAAGATTTTGGTAGCGTGGCCGTGATAGTTATTTACACTTATCGTACACTATTACGTCAATACACATCTATTACGTTCTTAAAGGCGACTTGTCAAACACTGCTTCGTTACAACTCTTTATTAATTACGAATATGACATGAACACATTAATAACACCTTCTATTGAAAGTTTCTAGGACTTTATTACGTTTCTAGACACTGATTCTCGGACACGAACATGAAATGAATACACTTCCCACATAAGTAACTCATCCCGTGGAAAGCTCTGACAAACACTCACGTGACCTAGGGGAGGCCTAGCAGGGAGACTGCTTAGCTGGAACACTGGTGTCGGGAGGGCGACTGCTTAGCTGGGATCCTGGTGTCGGGAGGGCGACTGCTTAGCTGGGACACTGGTGTCGGGAGGGCGACTGCTTAGCTGGGACACCGGAGGGAAGTCGGGGAGGGAAGTCCTGCAAGACTCTCCTCCCGTGAGTGGGACTCGGCTGTGGTGGACCTCCTCCTCCGATCCCTGTGTGTCTCTCTCTCTGACTCTGCCAAATTCCCTGAGGGAGGACTAGGACGTCCTATATATTGGGAGGCGAGCCGTCAGGTTGAGCTGGTCGGGGGGGGGGGGCGGCGAAGGGTCTCCTTACATTTGACCTGGCTAATGTGAGGTCAGGTCTGGACTTCCTCAGAAACTATAAGTTGTATCTTCTGGGAAAGTCATCAGATGGTCAGCCGTGAGAGTTACCCTACACTTGACCCCCCTAATGTCGGGTCAAGACCGACCCCCCTCTGCGGTGCAGGATATTGTGTATATTGGGAGAGAGTCGGCTGGTGCCTTCTTACATGTGTGACATGGGAGGGGAGCTAGTGGATTTACAATCCTTGGTCAACCGCAGAGTTACCCTACACTTTTGACCTCCTTAATGTCGGGTCAGACTGGAGTTTCTGAGATGTAAGCTGTGGTCTGACAACCCATCACTACAATAGTGTGGATGATGGTTGATGGTGTGGATGATGGTTGATGGTGTGGATGATGGATGATGGTGTGGATGATGGTTGATGGTGTGGATGATGGATGATGGTGTGGATGATGGATGATGGTGTGGATGATGGTTGATGGTGTAGATGATGGTTGATGGTGTGGATGATGGTGTGGATGACAGATCAATAATACAATCAAGAGAAAGAAGATAAGTTAAATAATGAGAAGGAATTAAGGAAACAGAGATATAAATGAAACAAAAGGTAATGAATGTTGAGAAACTGAGACAGGAAATGAATGGTTTGTGTGTGTGTCAGTCAATAATCAATCACAGGTGAGATTAGAAATATTACAGGTAGTATGGCCCGAAGGAAGTGACAGACCTGATTCAAGAGTAACACACTTAAGTGACAGAATGACCTCAAGCATCAATTGGAAAAGGTCAGTTGTCGTGACCTCCACCTCTTCCTTTCTTACAATCTGTCCATCCCCTGTCTCCATTACGTCGTTTCTCCCTTTATTCCATTTCTCCACCTTGTGTAGTTGTTCTACATCGTGTTCGCCTATTAGTAACTAACAACCACCACCTCCCTGGGGCTAAGAGGCTCAACATGTAGGGGTCATTTAGGCGGAAATCTCAAGGTAATGGCAGGAGCATCTCATCCACAATGACTCTTAAGTGTTAGGTCAGTATTTGCTTGATCGTCTGTTATTGATCTCACCTGCTGGTTTCCCACACCTGAATTGACCCTTGCACACATACACAATCTCTCTCTCTCTCGCATTACCTAATCTTACTTATCTTATTTACTCCTTCGCTTTCTTACCCACTTTGATAGACTAAAGACTTAATGGCGTTCCTAACAAGGTCATTACCTTCTTATCAATGGTAGTTATCTAAACAACAACTCAATTTTTAACGATCAATTTGTTTCCATATCCGATAGTTAACTACCGGGTATACTAAAATCACCCAAACAATGCTTGACCCTAAATAAGGTAAAAGTGCAAATAGTTAGCCTCATCACCATTAACTAGCCATAAGTAACCATTAACTACGCCTAATCCGTAATAATAACTGATCACCTACACAATGGGTAAGGATAGTTAACTCACATAGACCATTAATTGCCTCTTATACCTATTAATAGTAGAACCCTTAACTAATTATTAACAACAATGTCTAATTCTTATCAATGACTGGTGGGCGTGTGGGGTAAAGAGCTGCTAGAGGGGCTAGCGGCTGGGTTTAAGAGTCCTAGGTGTTGGTAGATAGAGAGACGGATGCTAGGAGGTGGTAAGAGCTAGGATTAAAGAGTACTAGATGTTATGTTGTAAGAGGGGGGAGGGGGGGTGTGAACTTGTGTTGACAAAATATTTACAAAGGAAAATCCTAACATTGTTTAATCACAGTCTAATTACACATATATACATAAAGTGGTGTTTACTTAACTAAGGAAACTCTAGTATAATTATTGTACTTATATCACTGTTTCCTATGACTTTTAATCCGTATATGGTTGGGAAATAATGCAGAAATAATGTGTGGGGGTAGTGGTGGTAGATAGTTTGGTATGGTGGTGTGTGGTGGGTGTGGGGGGTAGTGGTGGTTGTAGTGTAGTGGTGGTGGTAGGGGTAGTTGTGGTAGGTTAGGTGGTGGTGTTGTTAGGGTAGGAGTGGTGAAGGTAGTAGCATTATGTATCCTAAGGTCTAACTACCTAAGAACAAAAAATAGTGCAGCCTGTAATAAAACTTCAGATATTCTTTTCTTCCGTCTGTCATTCTTTCCATTAATTTTTACCACACAAATATTCATCCCTGTTTTTGATTTGGTCACTTGGTCTCTTTCTATCAATATATATCATTCCTTCTTTTTGTTTTGGTCTGTAAATAATTTCATGCATTGGATTTGGGTCAGTAAATTGGTCTTCTAGTGTTGGGCGTCGTTCACAAAGTTTTGACACACCCAGACACACACAGCCACCGTTACTAGTCGTGTACTCGGTTCCTTGGCCCCGCTTTCTCCTCTCTTGTTTACCTCTGCCTCGTAAGTATTTAAACTTGTGCATCACGTGAAGATTAGACACCCTAGCTTATTTTGCCTTAAGATTAACCATTTTAAAACTAACCTAATTTAATCTAATCTAACCTACCCTAAGCTCTCACGGTTAGGTTATTTAGCAATGATTAACCTAACCTAACCAAACCTAACCCATCTTGGTAACGTTTACTCCCACCCATCACGCTACAAAACACAGCATAAATACCTGAGAACTAAAGTGATACTCAGGTAAAATTGAAGAGAACTTTTATTTGTGTTTTAATTATGCATTCATATTTTACACGAGGTGACTGAAATTCATGGTCAGAATTAGGGCCGGAAAATCAAGCACTGTCTCTGAAAGTAAAAAGGAGTTTTTGGGGCTCGTTGTGAGATGGTGTCGACGTGACGAAATCTTGTTGGCTGATAATGGGAGGAAACTCGTTAACATTCGGACCCATATGCGAACCTGATCTAACTTAAAGCTAACTTACTATTAAAATTAACCTATCGATAAAGTAACCTAAGTTATCCTACCACCTAACCAAACCTCACCTCAACCTAACACAAACGTAACTCAACCTAACCCGATACATAATCTAACTTCACCTAACTAAACTTACCCCTAACATAACCTAGCCTAAATGTCACTAATATAATCGAACTTTACTATACTACCTTAACCTATCACTAGGTTAGTTAACGTTAGGCGGTTTACTCATTAGATACAATAAGCCAAGGTTTTTTTTTTTTTTGAGTCTGGTAGTGTAAATACCCACCATTAATATTTACCATAGTCATTAAATTGCTGTCACTCAGATAATATAAACTTAAGCGTTGTAAAAAAAATCTTGCCCTTGATAATGTTTATTTTATCGAAGACGTAAGGAGGTGATTTACAGGTGTGGTGGTCCTCTGTGACAGGTGGTGTGTGGTCGTATTAATTTTGTGGCGTTGGGTGTTTAGGTGTGACGACCCTCAGGACCACCACGACAACAGAGGATGACAGCCAGTGATCCCTCGTGTGTGTCTCTCCTAACCTTTATAATGCATTGAACTTAGTAAATTTTGGACACATCCATTAAAGTGAAGAAAACTTGATAAAATATTCGACTGGTGGTTTCTTTCTCCAGAGCTTCAACAGACACGAGAAAAATTAAATTCGAGACTTTTTCTCCAGACGCACACACGCACGCACACACACACACACACACACACACACACACACACACACACACACACACATACAAATGCCACAAAACTGAAATACCAACATGTAGCCTTGAAAGAATATTTAATACGAAAGCAAATAAATGCCACTGTAAATAACATACTGTCTTGGCTTCCGTCTAAACTACCTGAATCACCGCCTAACTTGCACTAACTACTGTATGTAATAAACCATCAACCGGTTCTTCTCATGTTTTTGTGGAAATTAATACTTATGTTTATTTGTTTGTGGGGGAATATTTGTTTAATTATATCGTCAAGGCAGTAGAATGATATATTGTTACGAGGTTGTTTGTGTGCTAGTATACACCATTGCAAACTGTAATGTGTATTAAACAATTCTCTCGAATTACGTGGAAACAATTAAAATTATTTGATGTTGAGTTATGATGAATATTCTGGTTTAGCCCTGTTTCAGAGTAAATATCTAAAACGGGGCATATACCACGAGAGGACGAACGCCGGTGGGTGTGGCTCGCTGACCTACACTGACCTAACACTGTGATCTGATAATGAAGAGTGATGGAGTTTCTTGTCAGCCTTTTGTAATCGGCTACACTGTCTCGTTATACTTAGTACTTCGTTTACACTATCTCCAGTATACTGTAGTTCATTATACTGTCTCGTTATGTTTGTAGTTAAGTAATGTCTCTGTTGCATTTTTCGTCAGACAGTCCAACATTTTCTCGAGTTTCCAACATTCATGTGATTAAGTGTCCAAATGATATTAAACCATTATTTTATATTTGTTGCCTCGGTATTTACTTAACTTCCAAATTACAGATCCAATCCACTTACAACTGAATAATTACTTCACTTTCACGTTATCTGATACTTGAATACACTGTTGATAAGAGAGATATCGTATCACACTAATTCATGATACATAAACTAGTTGTCGACCAGTTATTACAGGTAACCAGACGTTTATTAGTTTCTGCACCAAACTGTTACCTGTCAACCCTTTGAGTACGTATCAACTCCCTAAGAACTTTCAATTACCTTACTGAGATACCTTAACCCCTTGACTATGACGACAACCAACACAAGAATAATGAACGTCTATCCAATAAGGTGTTTTAACCCTTTGCTGTAATGACTTATCTCTTCACCCTTGAGTATAGTGGCGCTGTACTCCTGGGGTTGAGTCATCGTAATCAGGGGTTGAGTCATCGTAATCAGTTGAGTAGGATTAACCTGAACTGATTTAGATGAAATTTAAATGCTTAATGACCATAATTCATAAAAGTCATTCTTAATTATTTTCACCCGCTTAGAAATTAGAGCTTGAAGGATAAAGTAATTAAGGACTCTCTATGTAATTTATTAACCCAAATATATATAAAATTATTTCTTCACTTCAACACATCAAACACTTTGTAATGTTGACAGAGTAATTCTAATCTTTAGTTATACATGAGCAATAATTTTGGGCTCGTTGCTTCACCAAAACAGGAAGACATTGTAGAGTTATTTCATGCAAAGGTACAGATTTAAAGGGACTTCTTAGCTCATGTGATTAGCAGGCACACGTTACCAAGGGTCACGAGAATTACATGCCAACGAGGCGATGAATATACCTCACAGCTTCCCTTTATAAACACGATTATACGACAGATTCAAAAGATCTGTATTTTACACACACACACACACACACACACACACACACACACACACACACACACACACACACACACACACACACATCCCCTAAAAAATTACGCTTCGCCCAAATTTTTTTCGACCAGTAATTAGCAAGTAAATAAATTAATATATATATATATATTCTGATACATAAGGAATAAATATTTTTCTTTATTTTGCTCATATGATGGGGATACATTTTTTTCTTCTAATTATACTTTCATTTCGGGGAGTTATGATACAGGTGTTAGCTGTTTATTAATGAAAGCAAAATAGGGACAAAATATTATTTTAGTGAGTTTGTTGATACATCGGGTCAGTGTACGTGACCGTTGAGGAGGAAACAACAAAAACATATTATTCTGTATGGTAACGAGACAGTATTTATAAACATAGTGTGTTTCTTGTTTTATGTTTTAATCCCACTGATTCCTTCTGACCTGGGAGGTTGGGCGGGGGGGTGGCGATCGGGTTGGGTGTTTGTCTGTAAACTCATATTTGTCAAGAGGATTAATTTCATACTGTAACTATTATCTCTGCGTCTCTCGGTAATGATCTTGATTTTTTTATTAATTGGAATAAACAAAAACTGACCAAAAATGCCAAATAGTATTAATTTTATATTATATATTCCGTAAATGAATGTACAGGTATATACGGTTGCTTACTGTTTTATTATATATTTATATGTGCAGTATTTTGGTTTATTTTAACTATATTCCTAATAGAAAAACTAAAGACAGGAATGTTGTGACCTTTACTGAACATGAAACATTATTACGTTCAAGGTGCATCTGTACGAGACCAATGAAGACATTACAACTAACTGTATTTTATTGGATCATAAGATCAACATTCTTGATGCATGAACACGAAACAGCCTTGAAAGCCAGTGCGTGCAACATTAAGCAGACAAGTTGCTGGACCCCTGAGAGTGAAAGGTCACCAGCGTGTGTCCATGAATCTTTACTGACATGGACAGCGGTGCCAGTTTTAATCTAATTTAGCGTCGAATCTCTGCTGGTGTATCCGTCCACCTGTGGGGCTGTCTAGATATCCCCTTCAATAATTAAGTCATTTATCAGTCTCTGCTCCTATTGCCTCTCTCTCTGTGCTACACACCCAAGAGTCACAACCCTCTTCACCCTCCTGCCACAGTGTTACCATAACTAATGCTACTGTGTCTCGCAGAAATCCCTACCCCGTGGCTCTAATCTGAACCGTGTCCAATTGCGACAATAGTGATCGCCTCACACACACACACACACACACACACACACACACACACACACACACACACACACCACAAACTCAACCCGAAAATGGGAAGAGATCTGGACCCTATCATTTGAATTTTACGACGACTGTATTCCTTTGTATCTGACAGTTTAATTAGAGACCAGGGTCACGTTTATCATGTAATACTTCCCTTTAAGTCTCTCTGCGTCATGCTCAAAGCCGTTTCTGGTGTAAGATATATCAGGTTTTGTTATATAGCTGTGGTGAACGTAGCCTGGTATAGACATGTTGTAAAGCTAAGGCAGGATATAGTTAGCAATGAGTGGGATTGGGAACATTATGATTTGTCTTTCTTGGATGAGGAAATAAAACGAGAGAGAGAGAGAGAGAGAGAGAGAGAGAGAGAGAGAGAGAGAGACGAAGGAATAGACAGAGAGAGATGGATATAATTTGTAGGACAGTGGAGGAACCTTTGTCGATTATCTAGTATGTGTGTGTGTGTGTGTGTGTGTGTGTGTGTGTGTGTGTGTGTGTGTGTGGGTGTGTGTCTTTACGCGACCGTCTTGATGAATGTAGAATCAATGCGGTTCTATCGGGTACCACAGCCATAAGGTGAGGCGCCACACCACTAGGTACACTTATTATGGAGAAGAAAAAAACCCTATTGGTTATTATGATAAGACTGTCACGTATTGTAGAGGAAGACAGGTGTTTCTATAGCATACCCTGAACACGTTGCAGGTAATATTGTTGATTAGTGTTTACGTATGTTAAAACCACCAAGAATTTAAGACACATTTAAACCATTCTTTTAAATATGTTGCAAGTAAAAGTGTTGATTCGGGCTTAAGTATAGTGGAGCAGCTGAGGTCGTGTTTAGTGGAAAATAATATTGATTGCCTTTATAAATTCTCTCACGTATATCGGACAATATCGGACGATCTTGCAACACACATACGTACTGTAGATATTGGAGCGATGTTCCCGACACGGTAGCCTTGGATATTGACGAGAACTACGATAACCTATATCACGATACTCTCTCAGGAGGTGCAGGGATAATCTGTCTGTCTGTCATTGTAGTGTTTATTCTCCCTTAGCTTCCATTCTTCACTCTTACCCCATTCCATACGAGGAGAAGATAAGGAAACACAGCGGCTATAGAATCTTGTTACCTTATGTACAAGTTACCCAAGACGAACTGAACGGACTACTACGATCATAACAAAGTCTTCACTGGGTACAGGTAAACACCAACACATATTGAAAGTGTACAGAGAAACTATTGTATAAAATGAAAAGCAATTACAGGAACCGCTCACGTGAACGATTTACATATACTTTATCATACAGGGTTATTGCCAGGACATTTCTTGTGCTTTGGGGGAGACGTAAAGGTGTGACAGCTAATGTTTTGATGCTTCGAGTTTAGTGTAGTGTCAGGAGCTGTGAACATCTGTGAACATCTCAGGAATAGTATTAGCTTCTGACCACCAACTATATTCTTCGTTCAGGATTACAACGTTCTATGTAATCTTCGAAACAATCTCACGAAATAGTTCTGTTCTGTATGTCTTTGGATGAATAACATGATATAAAGAGACAAACAATACTTTATCCCGAGGGTGTGTGAGTGAGTTTCCCGTTCCTGTTATATCCTGCATCTACCTTCATGATAAACACACTACTCAGTCGTACAGACAGTTTGACATCTTTTTTTTCCCCAAAACATTCTTTACTACACGTCATAACGACATAAACTTAACATCAACAAATTTGTGTGTGGATTAAAACCTTCATCTGATCACAATAAAGTGTTCACATTCATCAAAATGAGAAACAGACGATTTTTTTTCCTTCTTCACAACAGGATATGAGTTCGGGGGAAATAGTTATGTGAAATAAATGAAAGTAATATATAAAAGTCCTGTCATATAACGAGACTAACCACGCGTAGTGCAATATTAGTTAAATGGTGGATACGGTAGCCAGTTGAATAGGAGGACTGAGGTGTATATTCAATTAAATACAAGGTGTAACATAATTAACACGAACAGCCATGAACAAAGGCCATTATACATAGCCCTACGTCCATTAGTTTAATTTGTAATTGTATAAAACAAAAGTTATTATACACAGACAGCAAAATATCGTAGGTAGATATATACGGTATATAAACGTAGCTACAGTATATTTCACCTACAGTTAAAGCGAACCATTCCTGTAGTGCCTCCTGTAGTGCATCCTGTCATGAATGCACGTATTCTGTAACAAAAGCGACCCACGTTATTATACTCCAGCTTAACCTCCAGGATGATGCCCGGCCTTCAGTATGATGAGACTTGACCCAGTGAGAACATCCTCACCCCTTGTGTATAATGACTTAATCCTTTGTCCCTCTGTGTACAGTACTGTTCTAATTCTTGGTTTATAATGAAAATGTCTTATTGATTTAATTACAATGATTTTAAGTACGATTTCTTAATCTTTTAAATACAATGAACTTATGCCCTTAAGTATGATGACTCGGTCTTCATTGGAATATAGTTCTCAAGAAGTACAAAGTTCACATCACACAGAATATATTTCAGACTATAATATGTGAGACTAAGTTCACCTGTTCTAAATTTAGAGGCGAGGAACACCACCAATTAGGAGTTTTACCTGACCTCATATACAAATACATTTCAATTACTGACAAGAAGAATCACGATGATGTACAGTATTATACACAATACAAATATGGAACTACTAAAATAATCAAACACCGAAACTATTTTTTTTAAGATTTACAGCAAAAGGTAATGTAGGACAAATCTCCTCTCTCTCTCACATCATTCATATTTTTCACCATAAGATCACACCATTACACCAACTCCATTCATTTACATTTTAGGCAAGTTCCTCTTCTATGCTTTACCACACTTTCCCATCCCACTTACCCACGTGTTTACACAATACACTTTTCTTCCAGCGTCTAAAAAAAAAAAATCATACATCCAGTGTTTATACTCTCGCCGCCATTCTGAGTTCCGTAAACCCACATTTCATTCACATAGATCAAAGGAGTGTTTAAGAGAGCCTTCAAACAGCCCACCACCACACTCGTAAAGTTCACTGTTTACCTCACCGCCCTCAAACTTTTTCCTCGGGAGCTCGACTATACTCCAACACTCACCTTAATACCTTACTGTAGTGTCCGTTTTTCCACCTTTAACAAAACCTATTATAAAAAACAAGTGATATTTTAAACCTCTATGATTATATTAATGTTTTGAATCAGACAAACTAACTCACTACCGTATCCTTATTCAATTATCGTAATTTTTCTTGTTTATCATTGATTTTTCAGTTATTACTATACTTTATCGAATTTCCCCTATAACTTTTGCTAATTCTTATTCACTAGCGGCCATTAGCATCGTATCATCTGCCCACAGGAACATACTTTATCTTCCTTTACTTAAAATGTTATCGTCTCATCTTCTTCCGCGTACAGTACACAGTATTACCAGATATACAAGAGGTCTCTTAACACTCCTATCTAATAATATCTAACTTCCTCGTGAGCAACACACCCATGCTGCTACTTTATTTATATTCGGAATCCCTCTGTATCCAAACCACTTCGTATCAGAACCATTTGATACCAGAACCACTACATATTCAAACCATTTCATATCCGAACTATTTGATACCCGAACCATTTAATACCCGAACCATTTGATACCAGAACCACTACATATTCAAACCATTTCATATCCGAACCATTTGATACCCGAACCATATAATACCCGAACCATTTCATACCCGAACCATTTCATACCCGAACCATTTGATACCAGAACCACTTCATATTCAAACCACTTACACCTTCCTCAGTTGTTCCTTTACTCTTGCTGTATATAACCAAACCATCACGACGTCTTCCACCACTAGAAGATCTTTCCTTCACTCCATCTATCTATCCATCCGCCCAGCCATCCTTTCCTGTCATATTCTCAAACTCAAATCTGTTTATTCACCACCAAACCTTTTTCAAGTCCACACAAAAAAATCTTTACTTGAATACGCATCAACTTTTTATATATTTTTTGACCTAAATATTTTCTAAAGTGTTGAAACTTAAGGTAAATATTTGCATCACACACCCACCTGTCTTCTCCGATTCTCTTCTTCCTTGCTCGTTTCTCGCTCAGTCAACAACATTCTTTATTATTCCTATATTTACCACCCTGAAGTATACCTCAAGTTTTGGCTTAATGAAATTGTATCATTTTATCATTTTTTTTCTTATTCGTAGTTTTTTTTAATATTCTTTATAAATAAATACAATAACTATAACCATCTTGTTTTTAATATCTTACCATCGTTTATACCTGTCCAATATTTACTCCTCAAATACCTTACCTTTAATATATATCTATCTAAAATCTACGGCTTTACCACCCTACCACCTTAATGCTTATCCAATATCCCCGCCTCTTCTATCCTACCATCGCTAGACCTTTCCAAAATCCACAAGTTGTAACGCCCTACCTACGTTATAGCTACCCGAGTATCCAACACCTTCACCCACCCCTACAGTCATTCCAGGCTCTCACATAAAGTACCCTGGAAAAACCCTCGTGTCCGCTAACATCCCTCCATCATCGCCTCCCTCAGTCACTTGATCCCCATCCTGCTGGGCTTCCCATATTTCACCATCTTTTTCGCCTCTCTTCTATCAATAAATTCATCCTCCCCTTCTTTTTTTTTTTTCCCAAGTCGTCCATACTTGAATTTCGCCCCAAATAAGTTGTTGATATTCCGGCCTCCTGCCATGATTCAAGAGAGATTCATATCGGTAACACGTCCTGTGGAAAACAACTTTATCCTCTATGACAAAGAGAGAACACGACCATATCTAGCTTACATGTCCTAATATTAACGTGATCTGGGCTACAATCTCCTGGACAATATCGAATCGAAACATTTTCCCGAATCAGTGTCTTTGTGTTTTACTATAGTGTTCGTCTCTCAATTATATACCACATAAGCCCACCATATAGGTTATACATATAAGATTCCTCCTATACTAGAAGGTTATGTCAGTGGTGGCTTGATTATGAAGTTTTGATTGTTAATTATGTTTAAAATCTCAGTATAGGTCGTCCATGGAAACGCTGATTAAGGATCTGTGGTCGAAATTTTGAAATATAGATAATTGCGTTAATAATACCCTAGATAATTAAGTTCTGATAATTAATTACAGTATGCTAATTGATATAAGAACACTAAACTATGCAAGTTTTCGACGCTGGGAAGTTTTCACAAATTTAAAACTCTTGTTAATGAGAATATATTACTTTTTATTATTTTTTTCCTGATCATTGATTTCAATTAAACTTGGAACACTTTAGGTTTGGTATATTAACTGGATTTAATTTTTGCTAAGGAAATAAAACTAAACTAATTGATACAGGATAATATTACAATTTAAGGATAATATTACACATAAAGAAGTTAGAACATTAAGACTGAAAATTACCTTACACACAGGTACTAATCAATAGGAATTAACCATTACACACAAAATGTTGGAAAATTGTCACAAGAGCAAAAATATATCAGTAAAGACACTTAAATCAAACGTTTTATCTCGGCCGTCAATCATATCGCGTTTTATGTTTCGCTGGGGATAAATTCGACCCGTTTATGGCACCCGACGAGGTTATAAATCACATTATCTGCATCAACTATTCCGACGTTTACTGTTCTCGTGTTCGCTATCGCCTGCTGCACACGCCCTGATCCTCCCTATTGACAACAGAAGCAAGTTATTGACTTCAGGTGTTGCTTCCACTTAAAAAAAACTACCTAAGATAGCAGCATTAGGGTGTTTAATTATCACGTGAAATAAACTCAGGTGGTTAATCTTTATGTGATCTAAAAATAAAATAAAATAATGACCAATGAAAAAAAAACAGAGGTGAAGTAATGAAAATATCGCAAAGTGAGACAAAAATACTGTAAAGGCAAAAAAATTAATAAAACACCCAAATAAACCAAAAACATAAAGGGAGAAAATGAAAAAAACAACTAAAAAGGCGATACGATACAGCAAATACAACAACAAATAAGACAAAGAAAAAAAGGATAAAAGCAAAGGACAAAATCATATACAAAAAAAAGCAAAACCACCAATACTAAAAACAAAAAAAAACAAAAACTCTGAATATAACAAAGAAAAAACTCACGAAACACAACAAAACAGAAAAAACAAACAGCCACATAAAAAAACACGAAAAAACAAAAACAAATATCAGAGAGAAGGAGGCAAAAACAGAACACAAACTTGGATTTCCTGAAGGTTATATTTGACAGGTGTTAAATATTTAGTTTACGATTCAATAAAAGATGAAACCAACTAACTGCTACACACAGCAGCAGTTAAGAGACCGACAATCAATACTAGCTCATTATCACGTGAAGGTTAGGTAAGGTAAGGTTAGATTAGTGTTAAGTTAGATTAGGTTAGGTTAGGTTGGGTTAGTGTGGTTAACCTTCATATATATGTGATTATTTTGTTAAAATCTCATATTCAGAAATTACCAAATATGTCCAGGGAATTTCGCTCACTACGGTATATTAATAAGAGACACCATAGCCATCCATAAAAAGAAACTAAAACAAAATAAAAACCATCTCCAAACACACACACTCATAAAAAAAACCACACAGTAAAAAACATAAGTACTAATTGAAAACTTTTGGAGAAACAAACCCGTCTAGGAAAGAGCCAAAGAGCCTTAAATTGTACTCCCCCCAACCATAAACCTCCAGTCAACTACTAATAAACTCCACTACGCACTCAACACACTACCAACTGGCACAGCTATTCCCCAAGACACACTCATAAAATCACACTCACACATTCATGACCCCCTCCACCCCCCTGCCTCAATAAAGAGACTCACAAAACACAAATACTTTCATCATTTATGGATCGGGAAGAAGTTTACAGCGTGTGATGGAAATGCTTTTAAAAATCTTCTGAAACTAAACAACTATTGCAATAGATTAACGTGTAGCATGATGGATACGGGTGTGGATGAGAGCAAAAGGTACAGGTATTTGGTATAGATCTGTCCGTATGCCTGCTGATGGCCGAGAAAAATTCTTTGTTGGTCTGGCAGGTTGACTAGTAGGGCATATATAAAACTGTTAAACGTAAATTAAAAAAAAATCATTATCATTACCAGAAGACGAGGAAAGGGTAATGTGATGCATTTTAATGTAATATAATGTAACGTAATGTAATGTAAATGGAGTATATGTAATAGATAATATACCATAACACACCTGTAATGACTCAAAAGCTTACCTGTTCTCTACTGATTAAAATCCAAACTCTTGATTTATAGCTACACAAGTTCATCTAATTCCCAACATTTCAAATTACTTCCACATTCCTTTGTACTTTTGTGTCTCCTATTTCCACACCTTATGAATAATCAATAGGTATTAATAATCTTAAACACTCCTGTATGACAATAGGTACTAATAAGCCTGACTAGTTGTACAGTACACGTTCTTAAGAGACTTTATACCAACACAACAAGGTATCACTGTTAAAAATACTGTACAAGAACTAGGCGCTACCAGGATACTGTAGCGCCGGCTGTTCACTAGGTGTTCATTTCTACATCAAACAAAATCCTAAAAAAGAAAACAAAATCCAAATCGAGAATAAACCGATACAAAAAATACCCAGGACTTAATCTAATGACATAAAATCCTAAAGTTAAGGATTTCTCTTAAAGGAACGTTCACAACAACAATAATTATCGTAAAAGGAAAAAAAAAGAAGGAAAAAACTGGGAGAGAAATTTCTATTTTAGTGTTTGTTTCTTTTTTAAGTATGAAGGGTGGTGGGTTAACACTTTCCTCCCCCTCCCACAAGGTCACAGGTATTATTAGTGAGGGGGGAAGGAAGGAAGGGGGGAGGAAGGAGGGAGGGAGATAACATGGAGATAATGGGGTGAGAGGCAGAGGTGGGGATAATAGAGTAGGGATATTAGTAGAGGGGGAGAGAAGGAAGGAGATGGAGAAAGGGAAGGAGAGGGAAACAGGAGATGAAAGGGGAAATGGGTAGGGAGGGAGAGGGAAACATTGGAATGGTAGAAGTGAGAAGGATAGATGGGGGTAAGGAAAAGTAGTGAAGGGAGGAGAGAGAGAGAGAGAGAGAGAGATACTGAAGTGTTGGAATATTGACTGGAGAGAACAGGAGGGGGGAGGGGGGGTTGAGGGTTGGTGGGTGGTCAGTGGAGATAATATGAGAGTATGACATGAATTGTTGTATTATTTTAACACGTGTATGATATCTATGTGTTTGTGTCGGATGTTGAGTTGTGTTATATGACCCTGTGTATATCATTACTTTAGCTACTACTTCAATACTACTATTATTATCATAGTATTATTGTTGTTGTATTATTATTAATATTATTTGTATCCGTATGATGAATATACATGGCAGTCCTTCATCACTAGTTCCCTTGGCTGTATATGAACATCGGCAACTCCTCATCACTTTACCCTCTGTTTGTGTGTGTGTGTGTGGTGTGTGTGTGCGTGTGTGTGTGTGTGTTAGAAAGGTTTGTATATCAATTTTATCCACTTACAGGTGTATGAAATTTGGAACTGAGGGTATAGGCCAGATGGGTCATTAGGGGCGGTTTGGATATAGTACACTGTATACTAAGCCTTTCGTTTCACCAATTGTTATAAAATTAGGGACCCATTTACAGCCGGGTGGACTGATGGTGCCCTGGGAACGAACTAGAGTCCCTTAGGATAATGTTGGTGCTGTATCCACTAGACCGCTGCAACCTTTAAATAAAAGACTAAATAGCCGCTTAGTTACTACAGGTAAAAAAAAAAAAGAACTAATAGGTACTCAAAAACGTGTGTTCGTACGAGAATACACCAAACAGAAACAGCAAAAAACAAACAAATGCCCCCCAAAAAAGATAGGAAGAAAAAATCCGAAAAAAATGAAATATGTCTACAAGCGAAACACTGAAAACGAAGCGATACTAACTGTTTAAAAGTGTAATCGACAACACTATTCCCGCGGGAATTGGAACAAAATTTACTGTGCTGTACTGACAAAGTTGATGGACGCTCACATGTAGTAGTGGTAGTGTTGGGGTAAAGGTCAGTGTCGCCAGTGTCAGTCATGATTACCAAATTGATTAACCGCTTACTATTATAGACGTGATAAATACCCTAACCTAACCTAACCATCTACGCAAGTGCCTAGCCAAACCTTCCAAAGATGAGATTATTATCTAAGTCAATAAGGACCAAGACCAGGCAACATTTCTGAAGATCACCAGATATCACTTGGTCGATGACGTCATATTGGGGCTTAAAATTTCAAAAAACAAAAACAGCCTTACTTCATTTTCATGTACAATCAACAAAAAAAGTCGTGTCGCGGTTTTTTCCGAAGATAAAATATAACTCGTGAAACATTACGAGAGCCCCACCACAAGGCAGAGCGCACCAAAAGTTTAGCCCTTCTGCTTAATGTTTTCACCAAATTTCACGACACGACTTTTGTCTTTCATTATACGTCAGTGAAAAATGATTAAATTTCAGATGACTGTCATATACGTTAGTCTGAACGGTAGCTCAACTTATAAATTTTTTGGGGCAAATCTCAAAGTTCGCAAGAGATGCAGTGATTTTTTAATTTTTTTGTGTCTTGCTATTTCAAGTCAATAACCACACATGAGGACGCGGGGCAGCACACAGCAGGCGCAGGGCTGTGTTGTGCTGCGTGGCGTAGTGGTTGGAACACAGTTTTGGCTGGACATGTGGACGTGTTAGGTGTTTCAAGGCATAAAATCAGCTTTGATATGGCGGAGGAAGTTTTAGAGGATGTTCGGAGTCAAAGGGTACTGTATGACACTAACCATCCTGACTACATAAAACCAAACTGAAAGATGATATATGAGATCATACAACTGAACCTCTTTGTGAGCCTAAACTTAAGTATGCACAATCACCTGAACTTCAGCAACATTACGTGGTGCACCTCCTCTACCTCACACAACCCCCTCTTCACCCGGCTCACAACCCAAAACATCAATTACTCCCCAACCATCGACCTCACCCCACCCCCTGCCCCACACATTACTCCACTCCGAGTTTTGTTTACACCTGTTGCGGGTCTTAACCAGTAACTCGAGAACAATTCACCCTAGAAGATAAATACCTTCTTAGTTCATAAAAAGGCATAAAAGTCGACGAGGAAAACTTTTCTCGTAATATCCTTTTTTTACGACTTTTCCCTCCTGAACACTCATCCACAGACAGGAGATCCGAGCTTCCGGCGCCGCCAATTTCGTTTGATCTACCGGGACGCGGTTCGGTGGTTCCTTCAGTAGAGAAGATTTTTTTTTATAGATAATAATAAGATATAATAACTAATATTTTTGGCTAGGTTAGATTAGTTAGATTTGTTTGGTTCCAAATATGATCGAATATTCCCAAACCATAGCGAATGATTCACACTGGATGTATAGTGTTCAGAAAATAAATATCACTAACAGTAGGTGTCCACAGGTTTTAGTAGTACTTCAGGACCGTATACAAACACACACACAGTTACCAACTCACAACCTCTGTAATCATTGGTTGGTCCAAATCGTAAGGTAAAGCCCCCACTTAGTGTATTTTCACTGAGCTAATATATAAGATCACAAAGTCTGTCTCTGTTCTAAGTCGTTAAATACGCCAAGGGCTTATTTCTGTCTGTAAACTGTCTATTAGCTCACCTGAGATCGTTAAGTAATCGGATAATTCAGTTTAAGTAAAGCCACAATGCCAACCTGTCGAGTATAATTGTTTGATATATTATAATGAAGTAAAGTTATCAGACTGTCCACTTTGACTAACAATTAAGATTCCTATTGGTGATGTGTTAAAAGTTCCTAATTTGAGTTTTGCCGAGAAAAAAAATGAAATTTTAGTAGATTTTATCAACCGGTGTGACAAATCGGGTTACAAGGTAAGGAAATAATTACCGCGGCAGGTGAGCTGGTCCCAAGTCTAATGAATAAATCTGTGTGTTGGTAAAGATCACCTGTCACTTCACCGTTCCCATGAGGTACACACACACACACACACAGGGGAATCTTTTTCTTATATTTCAGTACATAGATTCTTCATCTGATACAAATAAAGTATATTGTTTTAGACCGAATACATACCTCTCTCACGCTATTGTTATTTCCACTATCTCCAAACCCTGGTATGGGTAGTCACGCTGTAAACCAGGCGACCCCGGACTTTTTAACTACAGTATAGCTTGTTACCTCTTTATCTGATGCTTGAGATTAAAACTGTACATTTGTTGATTTGCTATACTTCACTCACGAGCCAATAATCTAAAGTTTATTCTAAAGCACAGTGTATTCATGGCGCTTCTCAAAATCAGTAAACGGCATCATGAGCAGCAGCAGCAGCAGCAGCAGCACACCTTTTGTTTACAATGGTGTCTGACGCAGTCTAGCTTTTCGCACGTGAGGAATATTTTCTGTAGTTCTAAGGAGCCACTAATAATTCTTGATGTTCGTTCTTGTTGTCTCAGGTTTTCCACATAAAAGGTTTCTGGTCTACTGTAGTGTTTGAGGATCAGGTTTTTAAGGCGTTCTGCTTCTGTACTTCAGGGCTCCACAGGACAACTCTATAACGCACTAACTAAATCACTGTTTACATTATCCGATAAGTATTATTAGACAGTTAGGAGGCATCATTAATCATCTTATTTTCCTTGCTTAGTTAAGTATCGTAAGACTTAAGCGTCCAGTCTAATTGTGTGACTTTCCTGAACAATGAAACCGGCTCACTGAAAGTACGACCCGTAAACGTTTTCTATGACAATTCAATAGGCAAAAGGGAGTTTATTTAATTCTCCTACTGTCATTAATTTGGCAAAAAAATTAGCTGTCAATTAGAGTGCGGTAATATTGTTCGTTAATATCATAAAAAAAAATTCAAAGCCGACATTGAAAATAAAGGTAAATTTTATTTGGGTATATCCATTTTTGACGACCCGCGCGTTTTAATATCCAATTATGACCTAAATTATCTATTTTCGGCAATTTCTGTTTAATTTTCTTCCTACTAATTGGGAAAATAAATCAAATATTAGGAATAACATTGAGTAAACTGAATCTTGGGTGGGTGGGTAGGTGCTTGGGCGGGTGGTGTGTTCCTGCTGAGTGAGGGAGTCGGTGGACGTGTTCCTGCTTGAGTGAGGGGGTGGGTGGTGCGTTCCTGCTTGAGTGAGGGGAGGGTGGCGTGTTCCTGCTGAGTGAGGGGGAGGGTGGTGTGTTCCTGCTGAGTGAGGGGTGGTGGTGTGTTCCTGCTGAGTGAGGGGTGGGTGGTGTGTTCTGAGTGAGGGGTGGGTGGTGTGGAGTGAGGGGAGGGTGGTGTGTTCCTGCTGAGTGAGGGGTGGGTGGTGTGTTCCTGCTGAGTGAGGGGGGTGGGTGGTGTTCCTGCTGAGTGAGGGGTGGGTGGTGTGTTCCTGCTGAGTGAGGGGAGGGTGGTGTGTTCCTGCTGAGTGAGGGGGTGGGTGGTGTGTTCCTGCTGAGTGAGGGGGTGGGTGGTGTGTTCCTGCTGAGTGAGGGGGTGGGTGGTGTTCCTGCTGAGTGAGGGGTGGGTGGTGTGTTCCTGCTGAGTGAGGGGGTGGGTGGTGTGTTCCTGCTGGTGAGGGGGTGGGTGGTGTGTTCTTGGCAACATTTGTGTACACAGGAGATGGGTTAATCCTCCTGTAGTACATTAATCCTCCTACTTCATTCTCCCGTTTTATCCTGTTTACCTGCCTGTAATTAGGAGTCAGGAGTTTTCAGCCACAGGTTTATTTTAACTGTGTTGGGTTATCATAGTTACTCGAATAAACAAACAGTTCAACTTCGTTTTCTTTGGTCAAAAGAAATCAATGCGAATATATGGTAACCCACAAATGACCTTTTATGAAGAGTATTTATTCACGTTATGTGGAAAACAGGATTTGGAATTTTATAGCTGATAAACTTTGACTAGAACATCAAACAAGATTAACTATTGTTTTCAAATAATAAATTTACTGTTTCACCCAAGAGGTTATAAAACACCGATATTAATAATTACAGTATGTTTGTCATTACCACTGATGTAACAATGTGGTGTTTGGAATAACGCGAAAAACAGTGATTTGAGTTTTGAGCGTCTGTTCGGCCATGCTGGTGGCCCAGTAAAAATGTCAAAACATTGATCTTGTCGAGTGAAAAATATGGCTATAAATTTCAAGATTTCGTGCATGTAGAACTTTTATTTTCATATTAAACTACTTATTATTTTTAATTGTAAGGATAAAAACAATATGTTTAACTGAGACAAGTGACTATGTTCTTAGTTAAAAAATTTTCCCAAAGTGACCATTATTTTCTACCTGTCCGATATGACTGAAAAAAACACCACCACCACATTGGTAATACACTTTGGGGTTAAATACATTGAAATGTGTTTATACATTCCTGTTTTATATTTTATTCATATAAATCGATTTTCCCATACGAAATACAAAAGGTATTTATGTTATATTGACAAAGGAATTGTGTCTCTGAAGACTGAGTGAACACGAAAACACAAACAACTCTGCCATTAATTTTGACTGTGGCGAAAACACCTGAGAGGAAATACCTGAGGGAACAGGTGAGCTTCCTGTAAATAACTTGATACAATCTTTAAAGCACATGCACAGTACACTACACACAATACAAAACATCCACACGTATCAAACACATACAGATATTACGAAAAACGCACACACACACGCACACACACACACACACACGTCAGCTGCTCAGAAACAGCCATTCTACCTAAGGATAAGCAGTACACCCATGAGAATGTCAAGAAAATTATTTTTTAGCAATACCAGAACGTTACACCTGAACACTCTACAGAACACCTCCAAGAGAGCGCCCATCAGAACCTCAAGTGAATGTCTAAATCAAAGCAAAGTAGAACGCACAGAAAAACTAAACTAAACTAAACAGTCTTAAGAGCACACAAGACTTACCACCACAGATCACCCAGTTAGAGAGGAAAATAACCCACCGAATTTTACCCCCCAAAAAAGCGATTCCCTTAACAAACACAAAAACAATAAGCACCTCGCAGAATGCCAATGAGGACGGCTATCAGAACACCAAGAGAACTTCCATCAGGAGGCAAAGGTGGTGGACAAGGAGAAAATTGAATTTCCCTCTTCTTATTCTTTTTTTTCTCTCTCTCTCTCTTTTCGCTTCGAGTCGTTGCAAAGTGAGTATACAGTAGAGAGGAGTCAAGGTTTCCGGGAGGAGGCAAAACAAGCAAGGTCAGAATTTAATCATGCGAATAAAATGGATGATGATTTTAAGTAAATGTAATTATTCAAAGCCGGGATGATGGGTTTTTGCCCCGTGTATGTGTGTGTGTGTGTATGTGTGGCAACAGGAAGGAAAGAATTGTAAATAAACTCATAATTATTAACTCATCTGTGAACAGTCTATACTCTAACACACACACACACACACACAAATCTAACGTCATTAACCTATTATACCTTAATTCATCTCAGGTGTTAATAAAAAGTGAATAAACCTTTAAGTAAAATAACAATAAAAGAAAATTCTGATTATTAGGCATTTAGATATTTTTCTGGTTAAGGTCTTTAAGTAATGTTAACTAAATCTAAATTATTAACATTATCTTTAAACTAAGAAATGTTTATCTCGTGTTAAGGTCGTAGTTCAGGTTAGTACTTACACTAATCATCAAATAAATGAGTTAGGACAGGCTGGATAATCACACACTGACATGTCTAAATTATACGACACGAATAAACTTTAATTTAAATTATCTAACAGTGGAATAAACTCTATATAATAATTCCATATATAATTGTGGCATGTTTTGTCATCAATTAGGTTATATAAGTAGAATAATATCGTGATAATTCATCTGAGTTATGTCCAGTAAACTGAGCTCTCATTATTCTGCATTATATAACACTGAAAAAACAAAAATACTATAATTAACCTACTAACTTCACTTCACTGTATTGATATTTCACTGTAATCATCATCCCACGGTCACTGTATTTATTTACCTTATTTTCCTCTTCTTTAATAACTACCTGTGAGTAAACTGACATAAGTAAATAAACAGTAATAACCTAATATTTTCGAATGCAGGTAAGTTCATATTTTTTCTCGTCACTTGATAGATATACAAGACTACACCTAAGACACACCAACAGCGTCTACAATGGCACTACTAATCAACACAGACACTCTACCTTAGCACGAGTTAAGGCTGATCGTATGCATGAAAGACTTGTGGATTCGGTTCTTGTTACGTTCATAATCAGTTTTTTTATCTTTATCATTGGAGATATAGTTGATGAGGAGACGATAGATAATATTGGAAGTCTTTGTTGTTGTTATTTCGTTAACTTATTTATGTTTTATAAAGCAGACGAGACTGACTGCCGTTGCCTTGTTCCTATCCCAGTGATCAAGGTCAGGTGAGGTTACCAATACTGTGTGTGTGTGTGTATGTGTGTGTGCGTATGTGTATGTGTGTGTGTGTATGTGTATGTGTGTGTGTGTATGCGCTCACTTATACATACGTGAATCACACAACCTTCACAAACCGTCAGTGACCCATCAACCTCCTTCAGCAACTAAACATCAGGAAACTTGCTTTACCATCACTGAACTTGGGAACAATATTGCAGGGCGGCGCGCCTCTGCAGGACGCCTACAGTGGCTGCAACTTGTGAGGAGGGAGGCTGGACCAGCTCACCGCCACGCCCCGCTGATCTTCCATAACTTCACGCACAAGTCCCGCAATCGTCGAAGCAAGTTGTAACATGTTTCAGCGGATAATTCGGTGCTGGTGACAACGCCTCAATCAACATCACGTTTATGGTTTGTAATGTTGCTATATATAAATATGTAAATTAAATTTCATATATATATATATATATATATATATATATATATATATATATATATATATATATATATATATATATATATATATATATATATATAAAGTAAGTGTGGGTGTATAACATTGTTTAGTCGTCATCAACACAGATGCATGATTACCTCTTTGTTGGCTGACCTGCCTTGGTCCTGAGGATCACTGGTCGAGCCAAAGAAGGTCATAATCTTATAGTGTTTTATTTCTTCTTTTTTATTACTATTATTATTATTATTATTATTATTACTAATAGTAGTAGTTATAGTAGGAATAGTACTAGTAATAGTAGTGTTGTTGTTGTAAGATTTCACTCTAAGTAATTAATTATAGTGTAAGTGTCTGTTCCAGCCATCTTCCAAAACGGTAGCGGTTACAGACCTGAAACTTAACGCACTTTAATCTGGGGCCAAAGTTGTGCACCTTGGTACTACTACTTTACTGACCACGGACCCCGGGTGGTCCGGGTAGAACCAAAAATCTTCCCCGACGGAATTAAGCTCACAGACCAAACTTCAGCCCGAAAGAGTGACGCACATACCTCACACACATCAAAAACTACTAAGAGAAGGCGCTCCATCTGTTGGTAAACATAACTTCTTTTTATGAAGCTTCCGAGTCAGCTCAAGAGATTCATGTCCACATACCTCCATTGCCTACAGTCACTGAGACGACAACCTATTCTGTTAAATAATACAGTTGATAAAACTTTAAATTACTAGATAACTACATTCTAGTTTCTCAATCCCTTACGTTTCACGAGTACACGTGAGTATAATTTCAGACTTTGTTGTTTGTTAATGATGACGCATATAAGAGTACATACAGAGACACCTCGAGATGAAAATCCACCAAGTCCAAAATGAAAAGATTCATTTATCTGCCCCAAAGATTTTCAAACGAGGAAAAAGTATGTTGTTTATTTATGAATTTCCGCCGACGGTAAAATTAATGAAATCACGACTCCCCTAAACGAGGAAAGTGATTATCTTACTAATGGATGATCAAACGGTAATGAAAATGTTGACGACACACACACACACGTATCGTTCAGGTCACAGGAACAAAGTCAGTATCAGAATTTATGTCAAACTTCATCCTTCATCAGAGACAAGAAACGTAATTATATGAACGCCATCTGATGACATTTTAAATTCTGTATAGTAATTACGACTGTCTCCTCCCAGTACTGTCTTTAACACTGACATAACACTACTTAACTACCAATTAACGAATGTATTCTCCCAAAACTGTATTTACATAACTAATGCATCAAAAGGGTTTAATAGCCACCACTTCTGTGTATTCCTAGCCCATTTATGCTCCTGCGTGGTTCTAGTCGCGGCTGCTGCTGTTTCAATTATAACATGAAAACATCTTTACGATTACAATTTATTTTATGAGTGTAATCCGAAGGCTGAGAGGGATGAAATGCCGGAATAAAAAGAAAAGTGATATACAAGTGCTGACCTACATCGCCACCCACCCATAAACCCACCCACCCACCCACTCACCCATAAACCCACCACCCCCCACCCACCCACCCACCCACATCTCTTGGCTACCATGTTCTTTCAATAAACCGTATTTGTTATTAGTTACAATTACTACACAAACTCACACACACTACACCAACCTTCCTCTGCCGTGATTGCAGTACAGTGGAGGAGGACGACACCCCCGGCTGAACACTTACCTGTAATAAAAGAGAAGAAAAACACTGAGGATAAATACGAAAATAAAAATATTATTTCATGACCCGCAGGCAGAGTGGGTGTGAGGAAGACAGGGGAATGATGGAGGTAAGAGGTATGATGAACGGAGAGACAAACAGACAGGGAGAACATGGACACTGATATATAAGGACAACTGGAAGGAAAGAGAAAGAAGAGAAGACAAAAGGAAAGGTGTATAGGGTGTTTGGGATGACGGATAGCGGGGTGAGATGGTGAGACACGAGGAGAGGAGAGGAATGAGGGTGTACAGGAACCTGTAGCAGGTGCACTGGGTGGAGGGTGACCGCCTACATCGTGGAAGGAAAGGCGTAATAATACATTAAGCAGGAAACAGGGAAGTGAATAAGGGAACAGAAAGAGCCAAGGAAACATGTAACGGAAGGTGGTGTTGTCAACCATGTGCACACACACACAATGTACATTGAGACAAAGAAAAAAGAAAAAAATGTTCAACATGACCACAGCTCAGCAGACCAGCGTCCGTTCTGGCATATATTCAGTGTGTCAACAGTCAGCCTTCAACACTAACTTAAAAGAGTTAAGGAAATTACCCGCGTTAGCCACAAGTAATTCTTAATATCCGTGTGATTACTACTCCTGTTATATATATATATATATATATATATATATATATATATATATATATATATATATATATATATATATATATATATATATATATATATATATATATATATATATATATATATATATATGTATTCTCGAGGGTTTGGCCAGTGTTATTCAGACTATCTCAGTAACATAACATTATTTGTATCTTCACGAAATTACTATATTAATGTCACATATATAGTTCAGTTAGTCTTTTGTCAATAACGAAGGGAAAAGATACAAAACAAGAAGCATAATATTACTAGTGACACAAGGAACTGACCCGACAACCCAAAACCATATGTCATCAGATCATTACGAGATATAAGGAAGTGGTCACCGCAGCACGGGTCATGTTGCTATTGTTGAGACACGCGTCAAACAATGGAGGAGGGAGGACAGTACCGTGAGGGGAGGGAGGGAAGAGGGTGGTAGCATGATGAATGTGACAGCCCAACCACTTATAACATTTAGGAGAGATTTACGAGGAAAATAGCAAGTGGAAGGGATACGTGCCGAAAAAATATGTCATTGGGAATTACGAGGAAAAATGGTGGTGAATTGGTGAGAATAACAGTAAGGAGAGAAGAAATACCAGAGGAAATATATTATTCGCTGGGTTCTTGTGATAAATGAGATGTGAAGAATAGCAGAAAATAGTCGGAAGTAGTAGATGAAAATAACGGGTATCACTAGAGAATTACGAAAGAAAAACTGCAAATAAGGACTTAAAAATTACAAACACAAGTAAAAAAAAAAAGAAAACAAAATAAAATGTCTGATAATTTACGGTGAAGAAATCTAAATCTTATAATTTTAAAGAAAATCAAAGTTTAAGAACTATAAGAAACACAACAGGTGATAGCAGAACACCTTGAAGAACACCTCAATAACTGAAAGATTTAAGAACAAGAATAACATTAAATACTTCGGAATTAAGAGTAACAGAATCTGAAGAAAATATTGAAATACTATTAACTGGATAACAACACCAACAATAGCAATTAGGTTAGTTTATTATCTTTAGTTAATGGACACACACACACACGCATACTTCATCCTACTTCCGTGAGAATACAGGATCAAACAGTGGATAAAAATAAGAATTAATATTAGTTTAATTACTGACGCAACCAACTACGCCCTTGAAACAGACGGCATAACCAACTGGATATATCTGTGAATGGTCAAATAATTTCTTTTCTTTCCTCCTTCCTCCTCCCTATCAACCTCTTACTTCTTCCCTCTCCTCCCTCCCCTTCCTCCTCCTCAACTACAACACATGCCAGTAACTTGCAAGGTGGATGCCGATTCTTCCGTGAAATATTCCGACAGGTCATAATCTTCATGCCTCCTAAACCTTAAGAGTCTTGTAGCCGCATCTATGATACCTACTCTCCTCCCTCTCTCTCTCTCTCTCCGGGACTTTCCATCCATGTTAAGATCATAGATGTGTGTGTGTAGGTGGTCCAGTTCAGTGCCGGCTACTCTGAAACTGCACTGAAGGTTTAGTATATACTGTAAGGTGTTGGGGCCCACAGTCACTTTTTCATCGGTTGTTGTAAGAGTATGAATGTTTTTTCTTTAAATCTATGATATAAGTTTAATGGAATCACATGTGACTGAATATAATGAAAGACAAAAAAATAGAAGATGGTGTTAATGGTAAGGTATAGAGGAAGGAGAGAGAGAGAGAGAGAGAGAGAGAGAGAGAGAGAGAGAGAGAGAGAGAGAGAGAGAGAGAGAGAGGGGGTGGGTGGCAGTAAGAGGGAGGGTTATGGATGCAGCGTGCAGAAGGTAAATCAATTAGCTCAGGGTTAATGCAAGGGAGAATGTGGAGGGTGTAATGATTACCCTGATAGTTGGCTATGCTTCAACAGGCGACCGAAAGGAGGAGGTGAGAAGGTATTAGGAGAGGTCTTGTAAGGGTAGTAGTGGGACTATGCTGCAGGTAAACCATACAGTACAACACCGGCTTTGAAAAATTACAAATTAGAAGGTTGACATGGATGACAGACAGGACAGCCATGTTGGATGATGGAGGTTATGACAAAAGACGACTTTATATATGAAACAATATGTATATAAATATTAAAACTATCGCCAGGATTAAACAGATGTACAACTATATACAACAATAAACAACCTAGTAAGAAGTAAACAATAATCACTAAACATAAGACAGTCAATTGTTTATACACATCAACAGTTGAGAGGTAGACTAGATTATGAGCCAACCAGGAGACACTTAATAAATTCACATATAAACACAACACATACAGTAACATATCAACTGTGGCAATTGAATATTAATAGACACAACAAAGACTTAATAACAGTTTAGATAACCAGGACAAGAGACGAGGCGAGCACCGGTGAGTAAATAATTCTCGAGGTGAAGTTAAGTCGCCTGGGGAAGGAAGAGACGCAATAAGAATTAACTAAAGCAGTGTATACCAAAGAGAAAACAGGTGGGGAAAAAAAATAAGATGAAATATATAAACTATAATTGTTTTTTAATATTTCTGCCTGAGTGTAAATAAAAATAGTTCTGAAACATTTTAATGGTTATGTTAGGTCAAGTATCAGATGACGTAGTCCTATGTGTGAATATTCTGACTGAACAGAGTGTTGTGGATATTATAAAGTTATGTCCTATGAGTACGATATTTAACCCCTTGAGTACGATGACCTAACTCTGAGCATGATGACTCCAGGGCCGTAAGTCATCGTATTCAAGGGTTAATTCATAGTGCTCAAGGATTTAATGTCATCGTACTCAAGGAGGTATATTATCGTACTCAAGAGGTAAATTATCGTACTCAAGAGGGTGTAAATCATCATACTTAAGGGTAAGTGAGTATGATAGACTAACTAACACTAGACATTAATAATAAAGAGATGAGGTGGAACAAAGGAGTGTAGGCTGTTTATACAGTAGAGTCAAGTGTCAATTTCCTGTAAAGTTTAAGTAAGTTCAATAAAAAGCTAAAGAGGTCGAGAAACTTGATGTCTGAATCATGAAGGTAAATGTTTGTTTATATGTGGAGGAAACAAAACAAACAGACACAACGAGATTCATTTTTCCCTGCAGCATAACAGAGTTTAGTATATCAACACCAGTTAATGTGTACCATTAATATTGTCAAATACAAACTCATCCCCGACAACAAGCAAAAAACACAAAAACAAATTAGATCATTCTTGTTTATTTACGTATATATATATTTCCCTGTTTGTTCGGTGTTTGGTTTAGAGATGAGTCATGAATAATTAAAAGTTACTAATGAGGTCCATGTGTTGACTTGATATCAGTATTATTTCCCTAACTGTGGGTACATATTGGATAACATTACCGTACATTACACCTCATAATATGTACCTGTACCTTGTGTGTTAATATGTACCTATACCTAATGTGTATTGTAATTTAGTTTATCAATTTGATACAAAGAAATGTAGTGGGTCTCGTCGGTATATAAGGAAGTAATGTACTGCACTCGATCTCCTTCCCTTCCCAAACTGTAAAACTAGATACCCACTCACAACTCGAACCAGCGACCATGAGTACAAGTTGTGTCGTGCCACCAATGAACCTTAATAACACTTGAACATGTACAGAACTGCATATGAGCTTGGTAGACACACACACACACACACACACACACACACACACACACACACATCAATGCTTCTCTCAGTCAAGCCAGATGCCCAGCTGACTGGAAGACCTCTTATGTATCACCAGTGCCCAAGTCAACCAGCCCACAATCCTAAATCAGCTACGACCTATTGCAATCACCCCAATACCCAGCCTAATCTGTGAAAGTTTTGTGTTCGACTGGGCTTATGCTGATATTGCAGGAGTCGTAGACCTCAGCAATTTGGCAACATGAAAACTTCCTCCACCACTCACTGTCTTGTCAGCTTTCTCGATTACATATATCGCCATCTCGAGAAACGAAAACGTCTGTAGCTGTCGCCTTCATTGATTTCACTAAAGCGTTCGACCTAGTCGACCACAATATAATCATCAACAAAGCTATTGACCTCGGCTTCGAGAAGTCTTATACCATGGCTTACAGACTTCCTCAGTGACCGACGCCAAGCTGTACGCTTCGGAGGGCTGTCTCCACCTTTCAGTCACTCACCTGTGGCGTCCCCAAGGCACCAAGATGGGACCACTCTGCTTCCTTATGCTCATCAATGATGCCCTAAGAGAAACCCCTGCTCGCTGGAAATATGTCGACGACTCCACCATTGGGATCAGCGTCAACAATTCTGCCCCAACTATACCGCCCTTCAGGATTTATTGAACAGTCTCCAAAACTGGGCCACCAACAACCATGTCACCATCAACCATACCAAGACCATGGTTATGCACATCAACCCTCCTCCGACATTGTCCCACCTCCTTCCATTACTCTAGGTCCGAACACACTCCAGGTTGTAGATTCCACGAAGCTCCTCGGCGTCACCATAGACAACAAACTAAATTGGAAACCACACGTCAGTGAAGTTATCAAATCCTCCAGTTCCGTCTCCACCCTCCGCCGACTCAAGTCCCCGGAGTTCCTGCACACGAGCCTCAGTGTTTACACAACATTCATACTTCCCAAGCTCACCTATGCCTCCCCACCTGGTCTTCCTCCCTAAATGCCACACAACGTAAACACCTAGAAAAAGTGCAAAGAGGGCATGCAAGATTATTCTCTCCCTTCCTACTCCACATATCAAGAAGCGCTCAACACACTGACCCTTTCGACTCTCACTGACCATCACCACGACCTCATCTGCAAATTTGGTAAGAAGCTTTACACCATCCCCGACACCGGCTCACTACCACCTGAGATCCCTTGTCCGAGAATTGCTGTTCGACACCACAACCGCATCCAGCCCATACGTGCACGAACTGATCGCAATAAGAACAGCCCAGTCCCAACCATTGTAAAAATTATCAATAACTTGTAATAAATCAGTGTCACCCCAGTAAACACTGCCTTACACTGTCACTATGTTGAAATGAACTGTAGTTTGAGCTTTTCCATCTAGTTATTATATGTCTTATTTGTGTCACTTATGTTACTTGTATATTATTTGTAATTCGTAACCCATTCCCCAAATATGTAACTGTATATTTTAGCCTTCTGGCTGCCAAGCTCTTCAATAAACCGTTAATTATTATTATTATTTATTATTACACACACACACACACTACGAAAACAAGATCATGCCATCTTTAAACCCCGAAACAATTCTTTACTAAACTATCTCTATTGACCTCTTCACCATGGGACGCAGCTTTTAATATTCGGCAAACGCTAGACGATTTTATTCAGCCTGAGAGGAGCCCAGACACAATGGATTAATAAATTACAGTACCAGACATGATAAATTTCAAAATACAATAAACTTTATACTTTTGAAAGAGAGAAGAATAAGGGGAATAATACCAGATTATTACTAAAAGTTACAATCGGTAATATAGCCTTATACCCTGAGATCATGGGTCTGGTACAAGAATTCAGAGGCAATACACTACACGCAATATGTATATACCATTCCTGATGTGTAATACAGATGGAATACTTGAGAAGTTTGACCTCTTAGCGCAGGTTCTCAATTGGGGAATTCTTCCCAGGGGAATTCAGGTTTTCAGGGGAACTGATTCGGGAGCAAGAGATATGTTCGATGAGAAATCAATCACAGAATTTTGGCCCTTGATGTGCGATTCCTACCCAAAAGTGGTAGAAAGAGCTATCCGTGCATTGCTTCCGTTTGTGTCGACATATCTTTGTGAGTCAGGCTTTCAACTCTGTTGCAAATTTAAACGAAGCAACGTAGTAGATTAGAGGTAGAAAATGACCTGCGTTGTGCCCTTTTCAAGCACCTCCGCGTATCCCAGAATTGGCGAAGAAAACAATCACAGGTTTCTCATTGACTGTAATCTTCATCTGAATAAAATTAATTACAAATTTACAATATCCTGGTATTCTATTGAACTTTTGTTTATTGCATTATGCTTCAGTTTGGTCTGTTAAGCATTATAAATAAAAAACTATTTTACTTTTTATTCAAGTTTTATAAATCCATCAACATTTTCAATTGGCCTTAATTTGTAAACTCCACTATAAAAATAATCCATGTAAAATTGTAAATGTATATGTACTAATATGGAAAAAATAAAGGATTTTCAGTATTATATGCATATTATTTGGAATGCACTTTTGAGGCAGACAATCTTGAAAGGAGGGGGAATGACATTCTGACATATGGTGAAAGGTGCATGGGACAAACAAGATTGAGAACCACTGATTTACACCATCATCATCTACACGATCATCATCTACACTATTATCATCTACACCATCATCATCTACACGATCATCATCTACACTATTATCATCTACACTATTATCATCTACACTATCATCATCTACATGATCATCATCTACACTATTATCATCTACACTATCATCATCTACACGATCATCAGCTACACTATTATCATCTACA
>NW_024730203.1:0-14926 GCF_018991925.1 Homarus americanus | reverse complement strand
AGTAAACCTTAAAGAATTTAATTAAATAAAATACTAACACAATAAAGAGCCTCGTAGGCTGTCACAACAAATTGATTCACTATCGAAACTTTTAAGACACAAATGATACTAAACATCGAAACATCAAAAGAATAAAAAATATAGCATTGGATTACGTTAACACTACATAAAAATATAAAATAACTAACACTGATATTAACTAGCGTGAAACAACACTGAATTGCTTAAATGTAACTAAGCAAGCATTGATGGACACATAAGAGACATAAATAGGTACTCACATAGATATACCACATTGGTGGTGACACGAACAACACAGAAATAAAATGAAGTATAAGTACAGGTGACAAGTGTCACTCAAAAGTACGTGAACTGAATGACGAGAGGACTGGACTGAACTCCGTTTGAAGGTGGACTACTATACATAGGGTCAGCTCCAGCCAATGGGACCAGCCTGTAAAACATGGATCGTTTAACGATGCAGATGGTCGTTAGAGAAACAAAGAATGCTTGTTATAATACTAAATGAAGAAATAAGATGGGGTTGAACAAATAATAACAGTTAAAACCTTAACAGCACAGGGTAAGGTGACTAGATTATATTATAGTAAATATAACACATCATTACAGGAATAATATGGAACATGGAAGCATGTTATAAAAAAAAATAGAAAAATATGACAAGGTTGTAACAATATATATAAACAAATGCCTTAACCTCGCTAAGAAATCTGTTTATTGAACTGATCCTGAAGCTCTTCATGACATTACGAAACTCTTAGTATTACCATTTAACAAAAATTTTTTCTCAAATTCCTCTACAACTGAAAATGTGGAACATAAATGTAACGTTAATTAAGAACTCCCCCAGCAATGCAGGGGGCTGCATTTAAAAGGTTCCTTGCAAAAAATATAATTATTCTATATAGGTTAAACGGGCAACGATCTTATAACTGGACTTAAACAGCATAAATATAGTGTTAGGACAGGCAAGGAATCTAATGCTTTGTTCATTTATATATGAGAAATAATAATAATTTCATTGATAGTGCTAATGCCTCCTCAATCTTACCTTGTAATTCAGCTGTCAGTAGGAACTATATAGAATCTAGTCTCATTAAACATACCGAATCTGTCAACATGAATTTCAGTAATGACATGTACAAATTGGATAATTTTATAATGAAGAAGATTTGTAACCAGGTGAAAGGGTTGAGTTACTACTTAATGACTTGAATGTGGTGGACACCTGCTGTCCCTCGGAACTTGATCTCCCGCTCCTTTTTCGTTTTGCCATTAGCAGCAAGTATGTACAGATTTTTGCCAGTTCCCACTCTGGAGCATCCAACATAGAACTGTCCATGAGAGAAGCAAGGAAACATCAAGTTTAGGCCAACCATCTTTAGGGACTGTCCCTGGCTTTTGTAGAAGGTCATGGCAAAGCTTACTTTAACCGGGAACTGAAGTCGCTTGAACTCAAATGGCAGGTCAGTGGTGATGAGAGGTATCCTTGGTATAAAAACGCCCTCTCCTTTAGCTTTTCCTGTCAGTATTGTTGCTTCCAGTACATGTGGCATCATGTTCTTCACCACCAGTCTTGTGCCATTGCAGAGGATTGTTGGTTCAAGATTTCTTAAGGGCATTATAGGAGTTCCAATCTTGAGAGTGTGGTGGTGAGGAGGCATTCCATCGGGCTCGAAAGAATTATGGAATTCTGCAGGGTACTGGACTGCTTGGTCCTGGTCGATTACTGTATCAACAGATTTGAATGAGGTCTCACTGCCTGGAAGCTGTCTGAGTAGAGTCATGTTGATTTCAGGCAATATTTCATTTTTGGTGCCAGAATTGCGAGCTCACGCAGTCACTTGTGATCCTTATAGTTGGGGATAATGTTTGGGTAGACCATGTTAGTGAGCTCAGTTGAGGACTTTACAACATTTCCACATCCTTGAGGAATGATTATTTGTCCTTCTGAATCAACAGGGAAAGTTCCATTTCCCAATCTGCAGTAGAAGGTTTGCAAACCGTCCAGCATCCTCATCTCCTTGTAGATGTACTCTCATGTTTGTGGATAGGGTGAGTGTCTGAACACTTCTCCAAAGGTATGATGAATTGAGACAAGCATTCAGTTCATCAGCTGGAGTGCTTCGAGGAATGACAGGTAAGGTCTGGCGAAAGTCTCCAGCAATGACCATTGTAATGCCACCCCTGAGCTGGTCATTTTCTCGTATGTCTTGCAAGGTCCTGTCCAATGCTTCAAACGCTAACTTGTGAGACATAGTGCATTCATCCCAGACTATGAGGCTGCATTTTTCTAAGAGTTTTGCCTCTGCCGATCCTTTTTTAATGTTGCACACTGGATTCTCATTGTGAGCGAGGTTGAGAGGCAGTTTAAAAGTTGAATGTGCAGTACGTCCTCCTTCTAGTAGTGTTGCAGCAATGCCTGAGGATGCCACAGCAAGAGCAATTTTCCATGATTAACGTACTTTGGCCAACAGAAGGTTGATCAGGAATGTTTTTCCTGTCCCGCCAGGTGCATCGAGAAAGATCATACCTCCCTGCTCCGCTTGTATAGCTTAAAAGATCTGTTCATCAGCATTTGCTTGATCAGGCACCAGGTGAGGCTCATTTTCTTCAAGAAAATTCACCAGAACTTCAACTGAGTAGTCAGTCTCTCTGAGCAACTCCCTGTTTGCAACTACTGGTTCTTCTCGGTTTGGGAAAGGCAATCCAAAATCAGTCAGGTTTTTGCCGCATAGCTCCATCACTTTGTCTTCCAGCATGATCAGAGCCCTGTTGAACATGTCATCCATGAACTCAATCTCTTGACCAGGATGTTCTCTTCTTGATTGATGAAGCAGATCCTCTGAAAGACTTTCTTGGTGGTTTTTCCAGAGCTGGCTTGGGTTGGAAAGTCCACATGTAGCAATCATGATGGCAAACAGGTTCCTCATTCTCATTGGCGATTGAGTAGCTGCTGCCTCTTCTAATGTGTCATTCCAGTGACCATCATCTTCCAGTAGGCCAAGAAGATTGCACGCTTCCTGATAGGTTCTGCAGACTTGTCCATTCACTGTCGTGAGTGCTGCATATGATGTTGGGCCACGGATGTGGTGCAAAAGTAGTCTCAAACAATAGCATTCAAAGTTGTTGGGGTGAACCGTGTAGACACGTCCCAAAGCATTGCCTGACTTTATCCCTGGATATCCTTCAACATCGGATCCTTGAGCTCTTCTCTGGAACTTTTTCATTGAAGCCTGACATATGTAGAACTTGAGTACGTCAACATACAGGAGTATTTGAGCAAACTCATCTTCCTATGAAAGCGTGAAAAATGCAGTGAGGGTCGTATCAGCAGGATTTGCCATTTGATTTTGGAGGGACTCTTTTGTGAGGTATACTCTTTGTCCATTTTCCAGGTGAATAGCCAGATGAACTACTGTTGGACATCGTTCGTGTATGGGAAAATTAAAAATTCTTCATAGGGCTTCATTACTGCATATATAACGGCCCTGCTGAAACTGTGTCACCTCATCATGATTTCCATCCTTTTCCAATGCAAAGATCGCTTGGTCAGAGCCTTTGTTGACATATTTGCATTCATACTTGATGAACTTGACAGAATTGCAGAACTCCACATTGATGTGTGCATTGAATGCTTTACTCAAAAGAGGATTGTAGGGGACCACCCATTTGTTGTCTACTGTTATTTCACTGTCTGTTCCAGGTCGCAACACTGCTGTAAAACCTCCATCGCCTGGCGCTCTTCTCCTGTACTGAGGATACCCATCTTCTCCACTCTGAGTATCCTTTATCAGGTCTTTTGGGGAGTTTTTGGTGTAACGTCCATCTTTCATGCAAGCAGAGTGTCTGTTGAATGGTCCACATGGCCCATGAATCATTAGCTTCTTGATAATCTCATAGAGAATTGGATCTTCTTCTGGATCAGGAAACTCCGCTCGTATGCAGTTGTCAATCATGATCGGTCGAAGTTTCTCTTTCAGCCAGATCAAGACATGGGCATGTGGTAGACCTCGTTTCTGCCACTCAATGGAGTACATGTAGCACCGTGTAGGGCCAAAGATTGATGCTTTTGTAAGCAAGTCCATGAGTTTGATCACTTTCTGACGAAATACTCTCTCTATAATGTCATGCCGATCTTGTCCTTTCTGGCCTTCCATTAGAGCTTCTGTTATGTCAGTCCATACAGAGTTGCACGTAAAAGTAATGAAGAGATCTGGTCGTCCATAGATTCTGACGTTGGAACACTGCTGTGTCAAATGGTGTAGCTCTTATTGGCGACCTGGGATGCAATGGTAAGCATGCTCGCCTCGCCAGCAAGCGGACCCGGGTTTGATCCCAGAGAAAGGTGAACAAACAGACAGACAGACTTATTTGTTATATATATATATATATATATATATATATATATATATATATATATATATATATATATATATATATATATATATATATATATATATATATACACCAGCAGAATCGCCGCCCTCCAGACGGCTCTTTCGCTAGGCCACGGTAGGACGCGACCCTCCGGGAGGCTCCACATTGTCTCACTGTATTGCATTAAGGTAGACCACACTTTTGGTTTTGCCATTAGCAGCAAGTATGTACATATTTTTGCCAGTTCCCACTCTGGAGCATCCAACATAGAACTGTCCATGAGAGAAGCAAGGAAACACCAGGTTCAGGCCAACCATCCTAAGGGACTGTCCCTGGCTTTTGTAGATGGTAATGGCAAAGCTCACTTTAACCGGGAACTGAAGTCGCTTGAACTCAAATTGCAGGTCAGTGGTGATGAGAGGTATCCTTGGTATAAAAACGTCCTCTCCTTTAGCTTTTCCTGTCAGTATTGTAGCTTCCATTTCATGTGGCATCATGTTCTTCACCACCAGGCTTGTGCCATTGCAGAGGATTGGTGGTTCAAGATTTCTTAAGAGCATTATAGGAGTTTCAATCTTGAAAGTGAGATGGTGAGGAGGCATTCCAGCGGGCTCCAAGGAATTAAGGAATTCTGCAGGGTTCTGAACTGCTTGGTCCTGGTCGATTACTGTATCAACAGATTTGAATGAGGTCTCACTGCCTGGAAGCTGTCTCAGTAAAGTCATGTTGATTTCAGCCACTGTTTCATTCGTTGGTGCTGGAATTGCGCGCTCACGCAGCCACTTGTGATCCTTGTAGTGGTGGATAATGTTAGTGAGCAACCTGGGGTCCAATGGTGTTGTAGTGAACGTGTAGTATGGGTGTTGTAGTGACCGTGTAGTACTGGTGTTGTAATGAACGTGTTGTACTGGTGTTGTCGTGAACGTGTAGTAGTATATATAAGGATAAAATTCCCTTTAGTACGTGGGATGTGATAAGACTTTTCAACCTCTGTGTGGTTTGTCGGGTCGGGTTGGGTGTGTTGGATCGGGTTGGTTGGAGTTGTTTTGAGATCCCCACATAACACTTGCTATCCATGCCAAGTTTGGTCCGGGCGGCTCATTCGCTAGGCCACGGTAGGATGCCACCCTCCTGGAGGTTCCACATTGTCTCACTGTTCAGTCCCCAAAACTTATTCTTCCATCAATAGTTCATTAACGGTGTATGTAAGTTCCACTACAACAGTACAGCAAAGTATATTTTTTTAGTATTAAACTGTTATTATTTTATTGTCTAATCATCACTACATATAACATCATCCATCATCATTACATATAACACCACCCATAATCACTACATATAACAACATCCATCATCACTACATATAACTCCACCCAGCATCACTACATATAACACCACCCATCATCACTACATATCACATCATCCATCATCACTACATATAGCATCATCCATCATCACTACATATAACACCCTCCATCATCACTACATAAAAAGTGTATGAAACTGTCTACCTGTGTGGGCTTTCTGTCCCAAGTATCACATTCAACATTGAAAGAGAAATAAATGGATCCCTTCCATTCCTTGATATGCTTATCATGAGAAATGGCCAAAACTACAAATTTAAGGTATACAGAAAGCCCACACAGGTAGACAGTTTCATACACTTTTTATCGAATCACCTGGAGTCTACCAAAATGTCAATTTTTTCTACTATGTTCTTAAGATGTCTGCGTATTTGTGACTCTGAATTTATTGATGATGAATTGAAACACATTCGTTCCATTGCACAGAAACTTGGGTACCCTTCTCTGATTGTTGGTCGTTGTTTTAAAAGGGCTAACAAATCCTTTCATTCTTCTCAAACCAGGAAAATTCCTACACTTAAGAATATTTTGACTGTGCCTTACCTTAATGAATTTGTCCCGTTAGTTCGGTCCCTCAAGCTACTAAATATTGTTGTTGTTTTCAAGTATGACTCAACCATTACCAATATGTTAATAAGAAATAGCCCAAGTTTGAATGTAAATGGAAGTGTTTATTGTATTCCATGTAGCAAATGTAATTGTAATTATGTAGGACAGACAGGAAAAACACTGCAGCTCAAAATCAAACAACATAAGTACAATATCAGAACAGCATCTGAAAGCAGTGCCCTGTTCGTTCATGTTAGGAATAATAATCATCCCATTGCTTGGGAAAAAAACTTAGAAGTATTCAAATCATCTTATGTCACAGAAAGACTTCTGGTTGAAGCTAGTTTGATTAGGGAATTAAAATCAATAAACATTAGTGATGGTCAGTTCAAAACTGATAATATGTTACATAAATTTATTTGTCAGTAGCCCAAGGTTAAAAATGCATTGAAAACCTTTGATCTAGATGTAGGATAGTTATTTAGTGGGTCCCTTATTTTTGACCTGACCTGACTAGTCACGTCGCCCCCTTCTCTTTATCTCCTCTACGTGTGTGTTGGTGTAGGGATTAGTGGATGACATCATTATGACCTGACCTCATGTTTAATAAGGTCACCCTGTATATTTAAGCCTCTCTCTGTCCATGTAATCCAGTTGCCTCTGAAAATGTCTTGAATAAAGACGAAAGCTAAGGTGCTCCGTTGTTTCCTGTGTGATTTTATCAAGATTTATCTTATCCACGTTTTCAATGTGGATCTACATGAAATATATATATATATATATATATATATATATATATATATATATATATATATATATATATATATATATATATATATATATATATATATATATATATATATATATATATATATATATATATATATATATATCACGTTGTAAGGGGAAAAGATATATATATATATATATATATATATATATAATCAACGACCTCACCAGCAAGGACTCGAACCATAGACCTTTTGCATGTAACCAGGGAACGCTACCGACCATGTCATAAGGACAATATACTGTATGTAAACCTAGACTATGTTATATTTTACACAGAGCCTGTTCATCGAGCTGATGGCACCATGAACCTCCTATTGAGGATTGCCTGTGCCACTTATGTGGTGAGAGTAGCATTTTACCGAATCCAGCTGGTATGAAACACGAGGTACCATATATACTTAATTTTTAGTCCATATAGCACGCTGACTTGAACATATAATCAACGACCTCACCAGCTGGATTCGGTAAAATGCTACTCCCACCACATAAGTGGCACGGGCAATCCCCAATGGGAGGTTCACGGCCCCACCAGCTCGATGAACAGGCTCTGTTTGAATTAAAACATAGTCTAGGATTACTTTTAGTGTATTTGTGGCATGGTCGGTAGTGTTCCCTGGTCACATGCATAAGGTCTAGTGTTTGAGTCCTGGCTGGTGAGGTCGTTAGTTATATGTTCAAGTCCATGTGGTTTAAGAACTAAAATGAACTATATATATATATATATATATATATATGTTAGCGGGAGAGAAAAGGAGAGAAGAGAAGACAAATGCTGCATTTAGCAAAAGGGGTGAGGTGCAGTCCTTAGAACAAAATGTTAGGGGGGTCGTATGCATGTTTCTCAGCACATGAGGACAGTGCTGTCTTTTTTTTAGGGGGGTCGATTGTAATATCCAGAAATTTCAGAGTAATTTCAAATGCCCCGCCATGAGTGATACTGAGCGTTCAAGGTCATCTGAGGGGAGGGAGCGCTGCCTGCTCGTAGCGAGAGACTGCGGAACTAGGCCTATATGATATTAAATGTAATTTACCGAATTAATAATGATGCGATTCATGAAGTTAAGGGACTATTATTGAATTTGAAATTATTATAGATCGTTTAGCAGTCTGAATAATGTTACGGGTGTCCCAAGGAGTTATTAGTTAGGCGGTAAATATATCACGTAGGCCCAAGCTAGCGCCTTGGGGAGACACGACGCTGGCTAGCCCAGTCCCAGAGAGCAGTCACACAGACAAGACGTTCCGCGCGTCCATCAGAAATAGTCACGTGGCCTAGTCACCTGTGCTGCGCTATTGCAGTATAACAAGTAAGTCTCATTCGATCTCAGACAGGGTTAGATAGGGCAGTGGTAAAGTTAACTAGAGCTAACAGTGAGTTCATTTCAGGGTTTCCGTCAGAACCCACTTGACTGGAGTTGACCGGAGTTGACCGGAGTTTGACTGCGAGAGATTGACTGCCGTTGATGATTGAGGGTGGCGACTGTCGCCATTGGACCGATCAGAGTAGGCCTGTCACTGTTTAGCGGGGTACCAAAGGATCTCTTGAGGGAATCTAGCCGTCTGGGTGCCCAGCGGACGTCGGCTCACAACACCACATGTCCAGAGCCGCTTAGTGAAACCCTCTTGCTAACGGGAAGCTAAAGCCCCTCTCAACTGCACAGGGTCTGATTGGCTCACTCTCTTCCTGCCCATGGACGCACTGGGAGTACACTGGGGCTATCTGAGTATATTAATGGTCACACACTGAGACCGTGAGTCTAGGATTCTAGGAGATACCTAGAAGAACATTTTATCTTCCTTATTACGGGTGTAGTTAACACCATTCCTCAGACTGATATTATCTTGACTTGTGTAGTTTAATATTTCTTAAATAATTCTGATAGTAGTGTTTTTTTGAATGTTTGTGCCATTAAGTGGAACCAGAGTGATACTGTGATTTGATTCTTTTAATGCCTCTAATTGTTCTTCATAATTCTGATCTCAGGTATAACCTTGTTCCCCAGAGTAGTGGTTAGGTTAGGTTAGGAAGTGTACATCTGTTGGGGTGCTATAATTTTGTTGAAAGCCCTTAAGGCCTATTCATTGTAGAGTAGTTAATTTCTTATTTTTTAATACCATTTCCTAAGTGACTGATATTATTTTGTGAAAGCCCTTAAGAGGCCTGTTTCATGTGTGCAAGCAACATTTCTTAATACTTCAAATTTATTGTTGCCTGTGTTTCTAATAATTTCTATGTCATTTATAACTTTTATTCCCCAGAGTAGTGTTTTAAGTTTAAGTTAAGAGGTGCGCATATTGGTGTACCATTATTTGATTGTGTTTGTAGTGTTGGAGGGAATATAAGTGTCTAAATTTTACAGTGTGTCTCATTCATCCCAGTCATAGACGCTATCCTTCCACGGGTCACGGACAGTTCATTTTGTGTAGTAGATTTAAGTGTTCTTGTGCTGGTTCGGGATTTTTCTCAAAGGGGCGCTTCCACTGCCTTTACCATCTATTAAATTTTAATAAACCCCAAGTCAAGTGAGAAATTAAAGTCCAGCAAATTCCGACCGGTTACAAATGGTAGCAGAGCGTAGTTTTTAATGTCGTGACTGATAGTACTGTGGTTGGGATAATGAACGCCATCATGTGTTGGTTAGTAATGGTAGGGATTGAACTCGCACTGATGCTCATCCTTGTGCCCGGACTGAGTTGGTTCGGCTTGACAGTAGAGATGTGTGTGAGGAGGAAGAGAGACGGCCGCGGGACCTTGGTACAGCTGAGAGAGGAGTTCGGAGACCTAAAGAGGGATTATCAAGCACAGGTGAACAGGTTCAAGTGGGAGTCTCAGGCACACATTCAACGGTTCAGGGAGGAAACAAGGGGTGAATGTCAGGCACACGTCCAGCAGTCAAGGAAGTGTGAGGTCCAAGTGGGAAATATAGGGGTACGTAAGTAGTTCAGAGAGGTTGATCGAGCCCTCCAGCTGAGAGAGAAGACGAAGCCGACCGATTACAGTTAGGGTGCATGGTAATGAGAAAAGGCAGGTTGTAGGGGGTGAGTTGGAGGAGTTGTGAGTAGGGCAGAGGGGATTGGAGAGATGGTTAGGTCAGAGATGTGCGTTGAGTAGTGGTTGCTGTCATGAGCGGGATTGAGTTGCTGTAATGAGCGGGATTGAGAGTACGGTTGTAATGTCCAGGGCCTCACTAAGATGGACTGGTACATTGTCAGAGGGTTGGTCTGCCGGCATGAGGTTCGGAGACGTGGACTGAGTATTGTTTTGACACTGGTTCCTCTTAGCTCAAGGGCCAGGCAAAAGGAGAGAATGTTGGAGATGGACTGAGTATTTTTTTTTGACACTGGTTCCTCTTAGTTCAAGGGCCAGGCAAAAGGAGAGCATGCTTGTTTTGGACTGTGTATTTTTTGACACTGGTTCCTCTTAGTTCAAGGGCCAGGCAAAAGGAGAGCATGCTTGTTTTGGACTGTGTATTTTTTTGACACTGGTTCCTCTTTGTTCAAGGGCCAGGCCAAAGGAGAGCATGTTTGTTTTGGGCTGGTATTAATTTTGACATTGGTTCTCTAGTTAAGGGCCAGGCAAAAGGGGAGCGTGATGTTCTGGTTGGATTGAGTTGGGCTAGGAAGAAATGGAGTTGCTAGCTGCGAGTGGAATAGTACAGAGTTGAAGGTGGGTTCTAAGTTGTTCTCTCAGCACATGAGGGCAGTGCTGTCTTTTTTAGGGGGGTCGAGTGTTAGCGGGAGAGAAAAGGAGAGAAGAGAAGACAAATGCTGCATTTAGCAAAAGGGGTGAGGTGCAGTCCTTAGAACAAAATGTTAGGGGGGTCGTATGCATGTTTTCTCAGCACATGAGGACAGTGCTGTCTTTTTTTTAGGGGGGTCGATTGTAATATCCAGAAATTTCAGAGTAATTTCAAATGCCCCGCCATGAGTGATACTGAGCGTTCAAGGTCATCTGAGGGGAGGGAGCGCTGCCTGCTCGTAGCGAGAGACTGCGGAACTAGGCCTATATGATATTAAATGTAAGTTACCGAATTAATAATGATGCGATTCATGAAGTTAAGGGACTATTATTGAATTTGAAATTATTATAGATCGTTTAGCAGTCTGAATAATGTTACGGGTGTCCCAAGGAGTTATTAGTTAGGCGGTAAATATATCACGTAGGCCCAAGCTAGCGCCTTGGGGAGACACGACGCTGGCTAGCCCAGTCCCGGAGAGCAGTCACACAGACAAGACGTTCCGCGCGTCCATCAGAAATAGTCACGTGGCCTAGTCACCTGTGCTGCGCTATTGCGGTATAACAAGTAAGTCTCATTCGATCTCAGACAGGGTTAGATAGGGCAGTGGTAAAGTTAACTAGAGCTAACAGTGAGTTCATTTCAGGGTTTCCGTCAGAACCCACTTGACTGGAGTTGACCGGAGTTTGACTGCGAGAGATTGACTGCCGTTTGAGACTGCCGTTGATGATTGAGGGTGGCGACTGTCGCCATTGGACCGATCAGAGTAGGCCTGTCACTGTTTAGCTGGGTACCAAAGGATCTCTTGAGGGAATCTAGCCGTCTGGGTGCCCAGCGGACGTCGGCTCACAACACCACATGTCCAGAGCCGCTTAGTGAAACCCTCTTGCTAACGGGAAGCTAAAGCTCCTCTCAACTGCACAGGGTCTGATTGGCTCACTCTCTTCCTGCCCATGGACGCACTGGGAGTACACTGGGGCTATCTGAGTATATTAATGGTCACACTGAGACCGTGAGTCTAGGATTCTAGGAGATACCTAGAGGAACATTTTATCTTCCTTATTACGGGTGTAGTTAACACCATTCCTCAGACTGATATTATCTTGACGTGTGTAGTTTAATATTTCTTAAATAATTCTGATAGTAGTGTTTTTTTGAATGTTTGTGCCATTAAGTGGAACCAGAGTGATACTGTGATTTGATTCTTTTAATGCCTCTAATTGTTCTTCATAATTCTGATCTCAGGTATAACCTTGTTCCCCAGAGTAGTGGTTAGGTTAGGTTGTGTAGTGTACATCTGTTGGGGTGCTATAATTTTGTTGAAAGCCCTTAAGGCCTATTCATTGTAGAGTAGTTAATTTCTTATTTTTTAATACCATTTCCTAAGTGACTGATATTATTTTGTGAAAGCCCTTAAGAGGCCTGTTTCATGTGTGCAAGCAACATTTATTAATACTTCAAATTTATTGTTGCCTGTGTTTCTAATAATTTTTATGTCATTTATAACTTTTATTCCCCAGAGTAGTGTTTTAAGTTTAAGTTAAGAGGTGCGCATATTGGTGTACCATTATTTGATTGTGTTTGTAGTGTTGGAGGGAATATAAGTGTCTAAATTTTACAGTGTGTCTCATTCATCCCAGTCACAGACGCTATCCTTCCACGGGTCACGGACAGTTCATTTTGTTTAGTAGATTTAAGTGTTCATGTGCTGGTTCGGGATTTTTCTCAAAGGGGCGCTTCCACTGCCATTACCATCTATTAATCTTTAATAAACCCTAAGTCAAGTGAGAAAATAAAGTCCAGTAAATTCCGACGGGTTACATATATATATATATATATATATATATATATATATATATATATATATATATATATATATATATATATATATATATATATATATATATATATATATATATATATATATATATATATATATACAAGTAAATCACTGTAGGTGCGTGTGATTCAAGTATATGCTGATAACCACAAGGAAACAAGAAAACACGAAGTTCCCAAGCACTTTCGTGTAATTCACATCTTCAGGGGTGAGTACAGTCTGTACTCACCCCTGAAGATGTGAATTACACGAAAGTGCTTGGGAACTTCGTGTTTTCTTGTTTCCTTGTGGTTATCAGCATATATATATATATATATATATATATATATATATATATATATATATATATATATATATATATATATATATATATATATATATATATATATATATATATACATATTGATAAAATCACACGGGAAAAGTGAAACAACGGATTCAAACTTTATGCGCGAGTCAAGATTGTGGTACGTCTGGCCAGTGCGGACCTGTGTTCCTGTCAGTGTTAGTGAGTGATATAGTGACATGGCAGCTGCTGACGAGTACTCGACCACCTCTCACGTTCTCCAGCTTTGTCTTGCCTTGCAAGACCGACTGGAGAAGGTTGAGAAGGAGGTCCAGAGTCTCAAGGGCGAAAACTTAGCCTTGAAGCTAGTTTTAGAGGAGAAGAAAACCTTTGCCAGTGTCGTGAAGGACGGTGAAGTTGAAGTGGATTCATGGAAGGTAGTTGCTGCTAGTGCTACAAAATGCGCTATAAAAAGGCACTCAGCTGTAGACCTAAACAACAGGTTCAGCACCTTAAGTGACGAGTGTGAGGAAGGTGCTAGTAACACCACGAGTGCTACTCCCTCTGTTAGTGTGGAGAGAGGGAGTAGCGCAGGTAAGAAATCACCACACTCAGGTAAGGTCAAATGTGTTTCTGTCATGGGAGACTCGATGGTGAAGTATTTAGGTAACAATCTCTGCACTAAAGTTAGGAAGCTCGAGTGTCTCCCCGGGGCAGGGATAGCTAGAGTACTGGAGAGAGTGGAGAACGTCATTGATGACTGTAGAGACAACCCCATAGTCTTACTCAGTGCAGGAGGCAATGACGTAGGTAAGCTTACCAGTGTCGAACTGCGTAAACTGTATAGGGAAGCTCTAGATAAGATTAGGGTGAAGGGTGGAACTCCTATTGCTTGCTCTATCCTACCTAGACGTGGTGCCAGTCGTGAATGGATGTCCCGTGCAATTGGTTTCAATTGCTGGTTGGAAGAACAGTGTAAAGAGCTGTCGACGCCATTCATTGATAGTTGGAGCCTGTACTAGGGATGGGGTGCATTTAAGTAGGAAGGGGGTGGCGGTGCTAGCAAAGATAGTTGACAGGGTAGTAAAGGTGGGGTTTTAATATGTCTAAATCCCATCAATGGTAAAGAGAGGAAAATCCCATGTGAAAATAACAGCAGTGAAACAGAAGTAGATAATGCTGAAAATATAGTTAGTCATAATAACAAACATCAAAGTAATAAATGTAAAACAGATAGAAACGGAAGAAATATATTGAGTGTTTATTATACTAATAGTAGAAGCCTGTGTAACAAAATGGACCAGCTCAGGGCCATTGTTAGTAAAGAGAACATAGATATAATTGCAATAACGGAAACATGGATAAATTCAAACAGCAAACATTTTTTAGCAGAATTTCATATTCCAGGATATAACCTATTTAAATTTGACAGAGTAGGAAGGAGAGGGGGCGGTGTAGCAGTGTATATCAGGGTGTCATAAAAAAGCTGCAATAAATCAAACATTAAAACAAATAGCGACAATGAAAGTATTTGGGTAGAGATTGGTGAGGGCAATGAGTCCGTAGTCATTGGTGTTATATATAGACCACCTAATTTGAGTAGGAACGAAGGTAAATTGCTATGGGAGGAAATAAAGAAGGCATCTGATAGAAACAATGTATGTATTCTAGGCGATTTCAACTTTTCAGGTATAGATTGGAAAAATCAACTTAGCGATAATGAATCTGAAGATTTTCTAGAAGTAGTACAAGATAGTTTTTTATATCAATTCATAAACTCGCCCACTAGAGGAAATAATATCCTCGATTTAGTTCTCAGTAATAATGAAAATCTAGTAAAAGATGTTGAGATTGGAGACGAACTAGGAAACAGTGATCATAAAGCCATATATTTTAACTTAATATGGAATGGCAGGAAGAAGGAAAATTCGGCCTTGATCCCGGATTTTAGGAAGGC